>NC_088201.1:120500688-120800688 GCF_037126465.1 Ornithodoros turicata | reverse complement strand
CTTGAATAGTTTAATTTGCTAAAAAACCGAGACTTTCGTGCAGTAGGCTGCACTTCTTCAGGTTTGAGGACCTGCTACAAGTGGTCAAGAATATATCAAGCCGAAGTCGCAAAAGAGTAGAGGGCGAAGGTTGACGAGAATACAAACAAATGTACTACAAAGGAGGTGGTTAGACAAGTTCGGGCAGACATACAGATGACGTAGCACGACATATGAATGGACACAGCGGCGAGTTAGGTACAAAGCACAAAAAGACTCTTAGACGTTTGCGGAATTCGGGCTCAAAGGCGAAGGATTGAGGACGCGGAGAACCTGCCTGGCAAAGAGCTTCCAGGCTCTGGGAACATGGTGCGAAGTGCTTGGTTTACTGTTTGGGCAAGATGATGTAAAATGTGAAAAATTGCAGACCTGCAATGCGGGGCGTATATAAAATAAACAGGAAAAAAAAAGAGAAAAAGACAGAAAAATTCACAGTTGAAAGTGTTGTAGCGGGCCACAATACACGTTGATGCTGTGCGGTTGCAAGGTTGCGAATTCTGAAATTAAATAGGATTCTCGGTTTGTTCGTCTAATGTCATTATTGTAACCGGATCCCAAGATGGTAATAAGTAAATGAGTGTTTAGATCATGTCCCGAGAGGTTAAAATGTAACGCTACGATATGCGATTTGGGCCCATAGAATCTTCCGCGGATAGTGTTGCGAGTTGCGCCGATGTATTGTTTGTTGCATAGTTTGCACGTAATCATGTAACAAAGGTTGAAAGAATTACAATGTAAGGTTTGTCTAATTGTGAACTTAAAATCATTAGCAGCGCTAGTTACTTGTCTTGAACTCTCCTTGTGGATCAAGAGGTGCTGTATGAGGGATGCGTGAGTTTCAGTGAAATAACACAGCGTTAACGAAGAAAGATGGAAAGTTACAGAAAAGGTTAGCCAGCTGTGGGACTCGAACCCACATCTTCTGGATTTTCGGTCCAGGGCTCTACCAATTGAGCTAAGCTAACACTTTTTTTTCAAGGACGGCTAACACACCTCCCCAACGACTTCCAACGGTGCGCCATCTGAAGGGACAACCCAGCCACTCTCTCTCACTCATCTTCCTTTCACTCTTACATTTTTGCTTACTCATACACACATTCATACGACGAGATCGACGCAAGCAGCAACTGTTGAACATGAGAGAACTGATGTTCTGAGGCTGAAACAACATAGAAAGGACAAACACATGCAAAACCTCAAATTGCCTAAGAAATTAACGAAGAAACTAATTTAATTGCAATTACCTCGTTAATTTCTTAGGCAATTTGAGGCTTTGTATGTGTTTTTCCTTTCTATGTTGTTCCAGCCTCAAAACATCAGTTCTCTCATGTTTAACATAGCGTTCACATGCCAGCTTAATTTTCTTTTCATGGGGTAAAATACTACAGGGAACGTAACACTAATGTGCCACAGGTGACAGTTCTACAATTTCGATCTTCTGCATTCTGTCCACTGAAACATCTGGCAGCGAACAGTTTGGCTGACAGTTAAAACATTGGTGTAGAACGTGGCATAGAACTTGGTATAGAACTTCGCGTACGCCAGATCGCCCTTCTCCAGGTGAGGGAACGGAGGTACTTGTTGCAAGCACGATCACCGATGGTCAGCGTCCGCGTCTCATTGGTCACAATTTGTGCACTGAGCTCGCCTTAGAAATTCCAGTGCACGACTGTTGATGCATGCCACCTCGTTACAAAAGCATCTGGCTATCAAGTTTTCCGCTTGTTAAAGCCTACCCTTGCTGCCTACCGATGGTGACCAGCAACCTGCCCGACGCCCCCGCACGCTGTACAATCCACCACAAGTACTGTACCGCTGGCACTGTGCTCGTGAAGATAACTGCTGCCGCCCTGTCATATGCAGCTTTATTCCCGTCTTTTAGAGTTTGCATACAAATATGAGTGTCGAAGTTGTGACGTCGGCGTAAATGAGTCGAGAACAGCTCTGTCAACTATACTGAGATACCCATCGCTGTTCAGGTGATCAGATGCCGTCAAAACTGAGAATGAACGCCATGTAAGACCGCAATGCCGAATACACAACTTGACTCGTCTTTACCGATCACACTGAACCAAAAACACAGCTTTAGATGTGCCAGCTTCAAAGCACCGTGTTATCGTGGAACAGACCACAATAATTTTACATGACAGTGCACTGATAATCTGGGCTGACGATAGTGCAGTAATTTTGCTGTTCACGAAATGATCCCGACGATTCGAAATACACAGAAGCACATGTGAGCTTGCCATGAATTTCATGAATTCATTGGGGCAGCCGCAAGCCATACCACTTCAGTGCTTTCTCAATAGGCCAGCAACTGTTATTCAAATTAATGTAGAAGGGCTGCGCAATCAGCTATACTGTTCTTTCTTCTTCTCTGTTTTTTTTTTTTTTTTTGTTTCTTCGCGGTTCCACAACGAGTGTTGGAAACACTTGGTGTGTTCGAGAGGTTCTGTTTAATGAAATTGTCGATCCGTCTGCTATCACACGCACAAATAACAGATAACACGCGGACGCTGTTCTCAAGATGATAAAGGCATGCTAGAGGTCGAAGGTAAAAGAACAAAGCAAGAGGAAAAGAGTGTCTTGTAATCCTTTCCGCTGATATGGTGGATCAGTCGCGTAATGTACCATGTAACCGTCTGCCACCGTAGTACCAGGAGCCTCCGCAATGAACGCTAGGTAATCAATTAGATCCTCCTGTGCTCCATCTATTGATCAAAATTGAGGAAACGTGGAGGGTGTTGCACCCCCTTAAAGCGACGTTTCAAGATGAGTCTAGAGTTACTAAGCGCGGGGTTGTAAGGAGTGATGAAAGAAAAATTATTATTGTGTGCTTTCTTTGGCTCCCGGGACAGTAAGGTTTCTCTATCTACGGCCATAGCTTTAGAGAGGGCATTATTTATGAGGCTATCAGGGTAATCACGTTTTATGAAGTCGTCTCTGATCTCGTTGGCATGTTGAAGGAAATCCTCTGTATTTGAGCAAATCCGTTTAACGCGTGTTAGTTGTCCAAAAAGAATATTACGTTTCTGGCTGTTCGGGTGGTGGCTACTGAAATGAAGATACTGTCGTTTGTCGGTAGACCTCTTACATAGATCTGTAACCATTTTTCCAGATGTAATGGAAACAGAGACGTCTAGAAACGTGACTGATGTGTCGGGGTAATTGCACGTGAATTTGATAAGATTGTGCAAAGAGAGTTGAAATGGTCAAAGAAGGAAAGTAGTGAGGATTTGTCAACAAAAATGTCATCAATATACCTGAGGAATACCAGTGGTGTAATCGGAAATGAGTCCAGGGCTGTCTTATCAAACTGACCCATAAATAGATTCGCGTAGTTTGGGGACACACGTGAGCCCATAGCTGCATCACGAATTTGGACGTAATAGTTGTTGTTAAAGACAAACTTTGTTTTGTCTTTGTTGTTGTTAAAATACTAATCCCAAAAGTGAGACGGCAGCTGAAGTTTCAAGAATATCTGAAAGAAAAAAATGAGACATAGTGTTCTACAGCACTGATACCTTCATCATGGGGAATATTTGTGTAGAATGATGTCATATCCACAGTAACGTTACCAAGGTCAGAAAATTGGTTGTTGATACGAGATATTTTAGCCAGGAAGTCGTTAGTGTCCTTCACGTATGAGGGAAGTGCTGGAGGAATGTGTTTAATACAATGATCCAGGACGAGAGAAATTTCCTCGGTCGGTGTATTAATACCTGAGATTATGGGTCTGCCGGGGTTATTTTCTTTGTGCATTTTAATGAGGAGGTAAAAACTGCCAGGTATAGTCTTCTTGGGCTTCATGAAATCTGCTACGGAGCGCAGAAGAATGTTATCCTTGGTTATTTCCATGATCTTCTTGTTGATTATTCGACAGAATGAATGTGTGCGGTCACAATCAAGAGGTCTGTAGAATGTCTCATCTTGGAGGTGTTTGTTGGCCTCATCTATGTAATCAGGAGTATTCATGACGACTATCCCACCACCTTTATCTGCCGGTCTAATAGCAATATCTTCACGTGTTTTGGGGTTGTTCAAAGCTGTTCTCTCCGGCTTTGATAGGTTAAAAATACGTGAGCTGCTGTTACCGTTAGTTGGGCCTTTAATGTCATTGTAAACCGCTTTGATATAATTGTCAATCATAGGGCTCGTTTCAGCTGGATCTGGGGTCCAGCAAGAAGGGTTCTTAAAAGGCGTGACATCAGTGCGTTCATTGCCATGAAAAACGTCTGCAAATGCATTCTTTTGACTAAGTTTAGGAGGTCATTTAGAATTTCAAACTGGTCGATACGCAGAGCGGTGGGGACGAAGGAAAGCCCTTTGAGCAATACATTCACTTCTGCTCTAGTTAGTCACACATTGGAAAGATTGAACACAACGCTGTTTGAGAGCGAATTTGAGTTCGCAGCTGTTTCCAGAACATTGCAAATGTCAAGGTTCTCAAATGACGTGAGGTGAATACCATCGCGGTTTGCTTTCTTAGGTTTGGTATGTTGTTGGCTGGAAAGTTTACGGGCAGAGAAGGAGCGTAGCAGCTCCAGCTCATCCGGTGATAATGTGTGGGCTAGTTGACGAAGCTGGCTATCTAAATCCTTAATGGTGTGAGAAGCTTCGGTTTGCAACGTCCTGATGAGGCTTATGGCAGCATGCCTTAGAGCATTAGACCAACTCCTGGCACTGCCGGGAGATTGAATTGTAAAAGCGGGGCATGCATTGAGGATCAAACCTTTGGGAACAACATGTTGTCCGATACAGTCGGAGTAGAAATGAAAATACGACACAAATCTCGCCTTTTCGTCTAACAAGTTACGGGTCCTGAGAAACGAACCAGATTGAGGAGTGTCTAGTCAGGGAGAACATTTTGTGTTATACCTCGTCGGTCAGTGTTGTTGATTCTTGGAGACGGGTCGTCGAAAGCTCGAAGGGGTGGACTTGGGAGGACTGCACTGGGCTCTGGAGGCATTGAAGATCCGAAGACCTGATGAACACTCGAAGAGTTCCGCACTGTCGGCACTGGCCACGAGGAAGTGGAAGGGCACACAAGGGCACCTCAATTTCTCCCACTTGGAAGATGAGCGGGTCATCACTGACGTCGAGCTGTATCTGGAGGGTAGACTACAAGAAGACCGGTCGCTTCAGTGAAGGAACAGCGTCAAGGATGGCGTGAAGGACATATTGTAGCATGGGGAAAGAGGAGAGCAGGTGAGTGGAAGAGAGACATCCGCGATCTGCAAGTTGGCCTTCGGGAGCCTCGTGAAGGTGGCCTGTCCAGCCTAGAGGAGATCACAGCGTACAAGGGGTTGCAGGCTGAGCTCTCGGCTCACCTGTGGCAGTCCGCGCAAGGCTGGTCAGCGCCGAATGTTCATCCTGGACGACGTCTGCGTACTCCCGGGCATGTGCGAACGGCCCTCGCGGAAGACCGCCACTCACCCCGTGTGGAGCAGGACGAGTTCGTTAAGGAGGATGTTTGACTGCCACTACGCTTGAAGAACTTCTGTGCACGTGTCCCACTTACTAAGCCCGCCTCTTCTCCGAAGAGCCTGTCGACCTTTCCCTGTGGGACGAAGTTTGCTCCGACCTCCCGAGCCTCACACCTGGCCAGTCCGCAGACATGGATATGGACATCACCATTCCTGAAATACTTCAAGCGGCCAAAGCCATGCGGAAGAGAAAGACCCAGGGGCCGGATGGTCTTCCACTGGAATTTTATCTGCGCTTTCGGGGCCATCTTGGCGCGGCACTAGCAGAGGTTTACGCTATAGCCATCGACAAGGGGATTCTTCTGCAGTCCGCATCGCGCTCCAAAGAGCTCTCACCTTGGCGCCCGATCATCTTGCTAAATACGGAATACAAGCTGCTGGTCAAAGCGCTCCAGATGCGTCTCTCGCGTGTGACATTGTAATCTCAATCGCTCAAGCCTGCTCGGTGCCTGGCCGAAGCATACAGCAACATCTGTTCGCGTGGCGTGACATTTTCTACTGGGTGGCCGACCAAAGATCATCGGCTCTTGTCACTTTCGACCGGGTGTGCCATCAGTTCCTGTTCTTCGTGCTAAACCAAGCGGGAGTCGGTGAACGCTTTGAGCGCTTTCTCCGAGGCCTGTACTCCGGGGCGGGAAGCAGAATCCTCGTCAACGGAAGAGGCTCGTCAGTGTTTGCAGGGCCTCGTCTCCCCGTTCCAGGAAACCACCGGTTCCCGACGTTATTCGCCTATGCCGACGACGTGACCGTTTGTTTACCGCCACCCGGACCACTTCAGCAGGTCCTCGACTGCCTCAGGAAGTACAGCCGTGCCTCTAGGGCGAAGGTGAACGAGAGAAAGTCGCCCGTGCTTGCCATTGAAGTTGAGTTCCCGTACACTGATGTATTCGGCATACCGGTGAAGGAGACGTGCCGCATGCTCTGCAATCATTTCAACCGGCTGGCTTTGCGAGACACTGCTCACCGTATTCAGTCACTGTCTTCAGTTGCCTTATGCTTTCGGGAGCGGGCTGAGGTCGTATCGCGCCACCTCTGCTCTCGCTTCCGGTACTTCGGCAACTTCATTTCAGCCCGCAATGGTGACTGCACGAAGGGCCAACAGCATGCTCTTCCAATGGTTTTGGAACAGCCGTCCAGAACGTGTGCAAAGAGTGCTCATGATGTGGCCGACGGAAATGGGTGGCTGGCAGTTCCCGGATGTGCGGCTCTTCTATGCCGCGCTGGCTCTCGCCTTTATTTTAGCTATCCTGCGGGACGAGACCCACACCTCGTACGACCTCGCCATCTTCTTCCTCGGCACGTCCATCCGCTACGTTGAAGGCTCATATGAACACACTCGGCCGCACACCGAGGGGCTCGTGACCACCTATAGGATTCTGAAGAAGTTTGCCGTACGCCTCCGTCAGCAGCTGCCGGACACAGACTTCACCACCTGATCGGCGCGGGAGCTGTACGAGGCCCTTTGTGAGGTCAGCTTCCCGGTACAGGGCACCCAACCGAACGCGAATCGGCGATGTTTGTCCTCACCCCTCATCGAGTCCTCAAGGGTGGACGTCCTGTGGCAGATTTCGCACGAGGTCCTGGCTGTGAGAGAGAGGCTTCGATTGTCCCGGACGGATATGTGTGTCATATGTGGCGCCGTTGAAACCCATCGCCATGTGTTTTACGATTGCGTCAACGCAGCAGCCCTGTGGCGAAGAGTGGCTGCACTCTACCGGCTCCCCGCAGTGTGCTTCGACACGGTGTGTTTTCTTGAGCCGCTTCCGGTGCCGAAGCGGAAGTAGGCCACGTTCATCGCCCTGGTAGCCGAGCTCTGGTACCAGCTGTGGTGTGCGCGAACATGGTGTGTGTACAGTGCCCAGCCCACTGGTGTTGGATACTGGTGTTGGATTTAAATTAGTCCTTAAGGGGTACCAGGTACACCGCGGGGATCCTTGCGAGGATGAACAACAACCCACCCCTCCGGGAATGGTGTTTCGGCGTTCGTGTACCGGACTTCTCCACGATGGATGATAAGGTCGATGTGACCTTTGATGTCGTTGGTTCCGGACCGTCTACGGGGTTTCCCACCGTGGAGGCAACCTCTGTAAGGTCGGTCTTGAAACGCGGTCCGCCCTGGACCGTGTCCTCGAATTTGTCCTGACGGTTGCGGAGTAGTCCTGCTCTTTTGAGCTTTACGGTCCTCGCTTTCTGCTGAAGATGGTCCCCATGTATACGACGGATGACAATTTGATTAGGGCCTCAACCAAGTATGGGAAGGTCCTCAAGATGGATGACGTGACGCTTCTATATCGCAAAGGACGTGGAACATCGAGGACTGGAAATAAGAAGGCCCTTATGGAAATAAGGTGTTAAGTGCGTCTGTCGCCATTGCAAACAGGAGGGGCACTTCAGGTCTACCTGCAAAGTGCCCTTCTGCGAACTTTGCTCCATCTTGGGTCACCTTACGGATGAATGCGGCTCACGTTGTCGTCGGTGCCGCATCAGGCATACCAAAGGACCTTGCCCCGCGCCTTACGCAGCCGTAGCCAGCGTGCAGTTCCCGCAGCTCCCCCGGCGCAACGGAGCAATAGCAGTCCCTCGGCTACACAGGATAATGCCGTGGTGATTCGTGAAGATGATCCTCCCGTGGACCAAACCAAGAGCCGAGATGAGGTTGAGTCTGTGACAGGCTCGCTGCCAGGAGCACCGACACCTTTACCGCGCACCTCTGCCAGTGCTTCGTCTGTGCCACAAGTGTCTTCTCTTGCTGACGTGCATGTGCCAATTGCCAGTCCCGTTGTGACAAGCGATCTTACTGGTATTAAATGTTAAATGTGCATATGATTCGGATGTGAGTGCGTAGTCGACTAGTGTGGAGGACCAGCCAATGCAAGACGGCTCATCATCGCAGCGATGTGGTGTGAAGGCAGCAGCGGGGGATATCACCCGAAGAAAAGAAGGAGGAAACATCCGACTCTCTTCCGCGAGCTATTTGGTTCCCAGGAGACTGACAGTGCGTAGCTGCGTTTCTCTTTTTTGACCAATCATGGAAACTGTCTTTACGTGATGCGAGGCAATATCCCAACTTGTCAACATGTGTGTTAAAATTGCCACTTTAAACACTAACAGATTACGCTGCGTTGCGAAGCAGGCAGATGTTGTTGCTTTTGGTCAGCGTTTTCCTGCTGACATATTGTTATTATAAGGGATACACTTTAATTCAGCTAGGGATGTGGTACAGTTTAAAACACGATTTAATATTCCTGTTTGTGCTAGGCTATGCTCGCCAAGAGCGTGAGGATTGGCTGTTCTAGTTTTTAATCATGCTCAGCTGAACCGGTTCTTCTGCACTTCTGACTCTGACGGGCGACTATTATGTTTTGACTTTCATGTTCGCGAGGGACATACCACATTGTCAATGTCTATGCCCCTGGCAGTGTTGGCCAGACGAACTCGTTTTTTTTTTGTTTTTTTTCTCATGACACAAGATTGTTCTTTACCGGTAACATCATTGTTGCGGGTGACTTCAATTGTGTAGAATACTCGCAGGTGGATGCGATGGGGCATGGTCAGGGCCGCTCTACATGGAACGCTCGTGAGCTGATTCGCCTTGTGCATCAGATCCAACTCGTTCATTCCTGGAGAGTAGTTCATGGTCATGGACCGCAGATGGTGGGTGTCACTTGGCAGCGTGGGGTGACTGGCTCCCGGTTAGACTGTTTTTATGTCCCCGACAGTTTCCGTGCGAACATAATCTCTTATGGCAATCATAGTATTGCATCCACTGCTCTTTATCAATTTGATCACTCTGCAGTGTTCCCCATGTTAGAACTTGACCACCCACCTGCTGTATACGCACGTTCTGGCGGCAGAACCGAACTCTCCTCTCTTTTGCGATTATCATCAGCGCGATTGAAACCCTGTTGTCGACGACTGTAACCCCTTCGTTGCGACTCTGGCAAAAGACAAAAAACGAGCTACGTGCCCTTTTCATTGAGCGGGGAAAGCGTCGTGACAAGGGGCACACTCGAGAATTCAACCGCATATGTGATAAGATACGAGCAGTTCTCAGAGGAACCTCTCTGTCCCCTCAGTCCCACGTATACTTCGATGCTTTGATTGCTGAACGGGATTTACTGATGAAAGGTGGAACTCAATGGAAGGTTAGCCAGCTGTAGGACTCGAATCCACATCTTCTGGATTACAGGTCCAGGGCTCTAGCAATGGAGCCAAGCTAAAACATCTCCCCAGCGACTTCCCAGGGTACCGGCCTCGGTGGCTCAGTCGGTAGCGTGTTCGCCTTCTGATCCCGAGATCGCGGGTTCGAACCCGGCCGAGGACGCCAGCAACTTGGTGGCAGGGTACAAGTTGCTTAGACACGCCGTCTTCCGCGAGGGACGTTAAATACGGGGTGCCGTGTGATGAGCTTTCATCGCACGTTAAAGAACCCTCAGGTGGGCAAAAGCAATCCACAGACCGACCGCTGTGGCGTCGCTCATGATCTCAGTTGTCTCGCGACGTAAACACCCAATTATTATTAATATGACTTCCCAGGGGGCGTCATCTGAAGGGACAAACCAACCACTCTCTCCCTCATCCCCTTTTCACTCGTACGTTTTTCTCACTTGCCCCGGTCTTCAAGTAGTGTCGGCACAAATGCAACGGGTCGCACAAATGGAACGGGTACGCAGGCGCTCAGTGTCGGGACTCCAAATGTTCCTTCAAGGAACTCTGACCAGAAGTTCAACAAATATTTGGTTTGCATCTATTAGGAAGGTATAATATGCCACCAAGCCACACGGAAATATTTTGACTGTGCGCGGCGGAAAAGTTTGCCAAACGGGGAGCTGACAACCACCTAGGCTTTTCCTCCTCAACTCGCACAATCGGCACCGAAATCTAGCCTCTTTGTAGTGGATATCCGCCAATTTACGTGTGCGTAACGAAAACATGAGGTTCATATTTCACTGGGCGCCCGGACCGGAAGTTATGTTGTTAGTGAGTTTGTGAGAGCGGTGGCATCCGGAAAGAGTTCTTCAATATGGACGTGGAAGCAAGAAATGCGGAGACTTCGAGCCCAGAACTTTTTTCTGACCTTTCTGCGATCGGGAAGGAAATTCTGTATGCTGTGTGCGTGGGAGCCTCACTTTCGAGACGTCGCCGATGCCGCAAATACGAGCCGAAGTCAAAGCTCTACGAACATCGGTCACAGATGAAGCAAACAGGATCAGTCGCCTGTCTTCGACAGACATGTAAGCGACGAGCTTTTTAGCGCACACTGTGATCGAACATATGAACGGTCTCTGACATTTCGTGTACTCATATTTAATGCGTACTTGCTGTTTAATGTGCCGGTGCGGCTGGTGTGTCATAATGCCGAAGGAGATCGAATCCTTGTGCTGCAAGGAGCTCGAAAGCGCAGTCGAATGACAGCAATATGAGTGCATTACAACCCACGAAGGTTTCCAACTTCTATGACTCAATACGGCTGTCCTGAAGGTGGCATATTTTGAATTCCGCAGGCAGCACGAACCTGTGAGCGACCTTATTCACAAGTAAGTTACATGTGGCCCTGTCGAACGATGTTAAAATTTAGGCGCTCAAATTTGGTTTGGTCCTGTTAAACTCGCTAAAAATTCCAGTACAGGGCGTAGCACATAAAAGACGACACAATACAGAACTGTGAATTGGAGAAAAGCAATATAGGCAACTGTGTAATTATCAATGTGCTGTTCTTTAGTCACCTTTTTATGTATTGCCCTGTGCTTATGTTTTTAGCGTAGGCTTTTAGCCATATTGAGCGTTCTTGCTTTCGATTCACTGAAAACTAAAAAAATGTTGGTTTCTAAAAGAATACAGCATGTGTAGTAATATACAGGGTGTGTGCAGATAAATTGCAGTCACTCTTAAGTACATGTGGGAATGCCACGACACACACCCTGTACTGTGACCGGTTACCTAGTTGCCTAAACTATATTTTATGTACATCTGCGTAGACGATATGGATATACTGCATATCGGCAGTTTGCAAGGTGTTTGGGAAAACACAAGCTTGGGAAAAGAGCATGGTCATTCCAGCCTGTGCAGTGAACAGGATATGGCGAGCCTTCCACACGGTAATTGCCACAGGCTTCAAGTACCCAACATCCTAACTGGAGGTACCTCTTTGCACAGCTCGTCTATCGCATTTAAAATAATTCAGCATCTGTATTTAGAATGACTTATAGCTGTCACAGATGATGCATGGTTCATGAGTTCAATATGATGTGTTGAAACACAACACTAGTCCTTTTTAATGAGTCTTGCGGAACGATAGATGAGCACTCTTTTCGTGACATTGTGTACCGTTGCTGCACTGAACAATTTCTTGAGCAAGACTGGTGAACAACTGAAAAGCAGAGTCTGTCTTTCAAATACGTATGTTCCTTGTAACTTCTGTATTTGTTAAGGGACCCATGTTGATGTCCGCCCTCATGTAATGCCCGCAAGGGCGCTTGTGGTACATTCATGAATAAATAAATATCAAAACCTGATAAAGATGTAACATCTATTGTAATACCTAGACTCTCTTTGGTTGAATGATACCTAAATATTCTCACAAGGTATGTTGTCACACTTTGCCTCATTGTGCCTAAAACTTAATTCAACCTCTTACATAATCTCCACATCCTCAATCTCCAAAGCTCTGCTAAAGTAATCAGGTACTATACATAAAAAAAGGGGGAAGGAGGAAATTAAAAGCTGACACATCTAAAATTCAAAGAAACCCTGGTGCTTTCTCGGGGCTACTCATGTCTCAGTTCTGGATCAGATCCCTATAGAAAACAGCTTTTCTGAGCCTCAGTGTTCGATTCCCTTGATTGCCCTGGCTGTCAGGCAATATTCATCGTGCAAGACATCGGAACTCAGTTATGAGGTTTGATACAGTGTATCTTTGTGGTTGTGATTTCCGACAGGGGCCATCGCCGAAAAAAAATTGAATTGCAGCTTGACGTCGGCAGGTCTTGGATTTGGAAGTTGGTGCCGAGTGATGTGCTTTGGAGTCGTGTGATCGACTTCGAGTTCTAGTAACGGTTTTGAGTTCGAGCAACGGATATTGCAACCGCGTATTGGGTTGGGCGGTGGATTTGTTCATTTAGAAAATCAAGAAAGCAGAGACGTGTTGGGTTTTGAACTTAAACAACGCGTTTTGAGGTCTTATGGCGAGCTTTAAAGGCGAGTTAGAGTGTAGTACACCTTGCGTTGAAATACAACACGCAGATATCACCATAGACGATGATGTGCGAGACATCGGAACTCAGTTATGAGGTGTGATACAGTGTATCGTTGTGCTTGTGATCTCGAACAGGGGCCGTCGCTGAAAAAAAAAAATTGAATTGCAGCTTGACGTCGGCAGGTCTTGGATTTGGAAGTTGGTGCCGGGTGATGAACTTTGGAGTCGTGTGATCGACTTCGAGTTCTAGTAACGGTTTTGAGTTCGAGCAACGGATATTGCAACCGCGTATTGGGTTGGGCGGTGGATTTGTTCATTTAGAAAATCAAGAAAGCAGAGACGTGTTGGGTTTTGAACTTAAACAACGCGTTTTGAGGTCTTATGGCGAGCTTTAAAGGCGAGTTAAGAGAGCATACGACACCGTTAGCCATCCATCAATCTTACATGCTCTATACAGCGCTGCGCTCTCACGTACAACGTTGCTTTGGATAGCCGATTTCCTCAGTCAACGAGGTATTTTCGTCCGGACAAGACAAGGCGACACAGAGCAATTCCCCATCTCTCAGGGGGTACCACAAGGAAGCGTCCTAAGTCCGCTGCTCTTTAATGCCGTTATGGCGGGCATTGGAACCTGCATTCAGCGGAAAGTCAACTTGTCCCTGTATGCCGATGACATCTGTGTTTGGACTACTGGCACTTCCCGTCCAGCACTCCGTCAGCGTCTTCAGCGCACGTTAGATGCCATTCGCCTCTACTTACTCCAGGCAGGAATGGAGATATCCGTAGAGAAAAGCGCAGTTCTAGCCTTCACGCGCAAAGACATGCATAGATATCGCCTGTATATTGGTGGAAGCCCACTGGAGCAGGTGACACATCACAAGTTCCTAGGCGTGACTCTATCATGGAATTTGTCGTGGAAGCGCCACATAGACGTCATTGAACAGAAAGTCCAACGCTGGGTCAACGTGATTCGTCACTTCGCAGGTATGAGATGGGGGCGAGACGAGAAGGATCTCCTCATGCTGCACAATGCCCTGGTTCGTGGCTCAGTGATGTACAGCCTTCCCGTCCTACACGGACTTCCTCAGACACTGATTCAAAGGATTCGAGCCATGCTAGCGCGCAGCCTTCGGGTATGTCTTGGGGTCCCACGAGGCGCTGAAACCCGTCTAGTAGTGGCTGAGGCCAGGGACATCCCCATTGAGGTTCTCCGTACTCGGGAAACTGCACGCCACTATCTGCGTCTACGTGCCCATCATAACCGTCACACTCTGATTCGCAAGCTTCACGCTAGACGGAACGCGACGGTTCATGCTGCTGTGACATCATTCAGACCTCATATCCCCAAATTCATAGTCGACCAGACGGCACCCAAAGTGCCTCCATGGACGTTGCCATCGCCGTCTGTCACAGTCTCCATCCCCGGTCTCAAGAACAACAAAAAGAACTATCCCGATTTTATTCTTAGGCAACTTACCCTTGACTTCGTCGAGGCTCAATACCGCAACAGTACCGCTGTATACACGGATGGATCGTCGACCAGGGACACTTCATCTTCAGCCTTTGCCATTCCATCACAGTCTGTTACACGTGGGTGTCGTCTATCTCACCGTACCTCATCGACATCCGCTGAACTTTATGCTATCTTGTTATTTTTGACATATGCGGATGACTGTGAACCGCGGCACTGGGTAATTTACACAGACTCCAAAGCAGCTCTCTTGTGCATTAAAAACATGGGCATCCGCGGTTCCCTTGCCTCAGTGGTGATAGACATCCTGTGCGCCCTGAAGTCCCTACAAGATCGCTCCCACTACGTTGCCTTTCAGTGGGTTCCAGGGCATTGCGGAATAACTGGGAACCACGAGGCCGACGCTGCCGCTGCCGCTGCACACCAACAACGACCTTCTATGCCCATTATACTCTCGAGAGGAGACAGAAGATCCCTCCTCAGGCATTTGTCCGATTCCTGGTCTACCCTACAGTGGCAACACGACATTCAAACTATGTCCTTTTTGGGGAATGTAGACCCAACGCTATCATACCGACTGCCTGCAAAGCTTCCTCGTCCTCTGAAGTCACTCATCCACAGGCTACGTCTGAATGTGGCCTTCACTCCGTCCTATCGATACCAGCTAGGCTGTGAGGCTAGCCCTATGTGCAACGAGTGTGGCGTACTTGCCAACGTTGAGCACATACTCCTCCGCTGCCGGACCTATGTCAACGAGAGGCGTACACTGCAGTCGCAGCTTGCCACCCTTGGCTGCCGCCCCTTCAACCTGTCGACCATCCTCGGCCCTTGGGACACCGCGGCCGACTCCAGGGCGGCCTTACGTCGCGTGGTTGACTTCTTTGAGGCGACAGGCCTAAAGGACTCACTATGACCCCAGCAGCGCCCTCGGACACTCCCACCACCACGATCACGTCCAGCATCGTCATCGCACTTCGATCATTCCCGTCATCTCTCATCGTCATCACTGATCATTGTCACCACTCATATTAGACCCCTAGCTATGGGGTAGCGTTCCACTCCTAGAGTGGAAAACCTCCCCACTTCATCATCACAATATATATGTTGTTGTTGTTAAAGGCGAGTTAGAGTGTAGTACACCTTGCGTTGAAATACAACACGCAGATATCACCATAGACGATGATGTGCGAGACATCGGAACTCAGTTATGAGGTGTGATACAGTGTATCGTTGTGCTTGTGATCTCGAACAGGGGCCGTCGCTGAAAAAAAAAAAATTGAATTGCAGCTTGACGTCGGCAGGTCTTGGATTTGGACGTTGGTGCCGGGTGATGAACTTTGGAGTCGTGTGATCGACTTCGAGTTCTAGTAACGGTTTTGAGTTCGAGCAACGGATATTGCAACCGCGTATTGGGTTGGGCGGTGGATTTGTTCATTTAGAAAATCAAGAAAGCAGAGACGTGTTGGGTTTTGAACTTAAACAACGCGTTTTGAGGTCTTATGGCGAGCTTTAAAGGCGAGTTAGAGTGTAGTACACCTTGCGTTGAAATACAACACGCAGATATCACCATAGACGATGATGTGCGAGACATCGGAACTCAGTTATGAGGTGTGATACAGTGTATCGTTGTGCTTGTGATCTCGAACAGGGGCCGTCGCTGAAAAAAAAAAATTGAATTGCAGCTTGACGTCGGCAGGTCTTGGATTTGGACGTTGGTGCCGGGTGATGAACTTTGGAGTCGTGTGATCGACTTCGAGTTCTAGTAACGGTTTTGAGTTCGAGCAACGGATATTGCAACCGCGTATTGGGTTGGGCGGTGGATTTGTTCATTTAGAAAATCAAGAAAGCAGAGACGTGTTGGGTTTTGAACTTAAACAACGCGTTTTGAGGTCTTATGGCGAGCTTTAAAGGCGAGTTAGAGTGTAGTACACCTTGCGTTGAAATACAACACGCAGATATCACCATAGACGATGATGTGCGAGACATCGGAACTCAGTTATGAGGTGTGATACAGTGTATCGTTGTGCTTGTGATCTCGAACAGGGGCCGTCGCTGAAAAAAAAAAAATTGAATTGCAGCTTGACGTCGGCAGGTCTTGGATTTGGACGTTGGTGCCGGGTGATGAACTTTGGAGTCGTGTGATCGACTTCGAGTTCTAGTAACGGTTTTCAGTTCGAGCAACGGATATTGCAACCGCGTATTGGGTTGGGCGGTGGATTTGTTCATTTAGAAAATCAAGAAAGCAGAGACGTGTTGGGTTTTGAACTTAAACAACGCGTTTTGAGGTCTTATGGCGAGCTTTAAAGGCGAGTTAGAGTGTAGTACACCTTGCGTTGAAATACAACACGCAGATATCACCATAGACGATGATGTGCGAGACATCGGAACTCAGTTATGAGGTGTGATACAGTGTATCGTTGTGCTTGTGATCTCGAACAGGGGCCGTCGCTGAAAAAAAAAAAAATTGAATTGCAGCTTGACGTCGGCAGGTCTTGGATTTGGACGTTGGTGCCGGGTGATGAACTTTGGAGTCGTGTGATCGACTTCGAGTTCTAGTAACGGTTTTGAGTTCGAGCAACGGATATTGCAATCACGTATTGGGTTGGGCGGAAGAATTGTTTATTTACAAAATAAAGAAAGCAGAGACGTGATCGGTTTTGATACGGAGCATGTATCGATGACCCATGGAGTACCACAGGGGAGTGTATTGAGCCCGATTCTGTTTAACGTGGCCATGGCTGGTATTCGGGGATGCATTGGAAAGAAACTGTCAATTTCGATCTACGCGGATGACATCTGCATTTGGACCAGCGGCAAATCCCGTCCGGCCATGCAGCGGCACCTGCAACAAGCTTTGAACAGTATTGAGCACTACCTCACAACGGCCGGCATGGACATCTCGACTGAAAAGTCCATGGCACTCCCGTTTACGAGAAGGAACATGCATCCATTCCCTCTTTCAGTTGCTGGTGTACAACTGAGGAGTACATATTTTCATCGCTTCCTAGGTGTTACGGTAGACGCCAGGCTGTCGTGGGTGAAGCACATAGCGAGCTTGGAAGCCAAGGTCCACCGGTGGATTGCGGTGATCAGGCATCTTGCAGGCATGAAGTGGGGCAGTACCATGGCGTCGCTTATGGCCGTCCTCCGAGCTTTGGTTCGCGGGTCATTTGCATACAGTGTGCCTGTGTTGAATTGTCTCCCACCTTCCTCAGTCCATAAACTTCAGTGCCTCCTGGCGCGCAGTCTCCGAGTGTGCTTGGGAGTCCCTCTCGGGGCAGGGACCCATATGGTCATTGCTGAGGCTAAAGAAGCCCCACTTGAAGTGCTTCGCTATGGGGAGACGTGTCGGCAGTACCTACGCCTTCTAGCTCACCATCGGCGGCGTCCGCTAGTTAGGAAGCTTCGGAGACGCAAGCACAGCAGTGTACACCTATGTGTGTCTCAACTGAAGGCGAGTATACCTGACTTTGTGGTCGCTCCCACAGCTCCCAGCACTCCTCCTTGGACTTTTCCGATGCCCTGCATTTCTCTGTCGGTGCCTGGGCTAACAGGCAAGAAAGGCAACGTCGCTGCGTGCGTGACGAAGCAGCTCACTCTCGATATGATGAGCTCGTGTTATGATTCTTCCACCGCAGTTTTCACGGACGGCTCAACCAAGAGGGGAAGTTCGTCGTATGCCTTTTTTCTCATTCCCTCCGAGTCAATTTCAGATGGACATCATCTCTCACATAAAGCATCATCAACATGCGCTGAGCTTTATGCTATTATTTTCGCCTTGAACATTACTGACAGCCCCGTACGCTCCTGGGTCGTTTTGACAGATTCGAGATCTGCACTGCAATGTGTGGAGGCTATGGGACTTCGCGGCTTCCTGAGTCCTGTGGTCATTGAAATTCCACAAGTATACAAGAAAGCAAGCGCACAGGGCCACTCTATCGTCCTCTAGTGGATCCCGGGTCATGTGGGCATCAGCGGAAACGAGGACGCAGATCGAGCAGCCGCGCACCGGTACACCCGGCGTGTCCCCATCGTCTTATCTCGGGGGGATCGCTGCTACCTCGTCTCAAGCCTCACTGGCACCATGATGCAGTCTCAATGGCAACATGACATCACCACCCAATCTCTGCTTTACGCCGTTGACCCCAGCTTGTCCCTTACTCTCCCCCGCCGAGTGCCGCGTTCCTTTGCCACACTCTTCCACCGCATGAGACTTAATGTGGCGTTCACACCGGCCTTCAAACATCTCCTCGGTGTCGGCGCGTCCAGCCTCTGTTCCACGTGTGGTCTGCGTGGAAACGTACATCACGTCCTCCTGGTCTGCGGAGAGTACGATCGCGAGCGCGCCCTCATGGAAACTGCTCTCTTACGCGTCGATCAACGCCAGTTCGACTTAGCCAAAATTCTCGGACCATGGTTGGACCCCTCACATCTGATGCAAGGCCTACGACCTGTTGCTGAGTTCCTCTCCAGCACAGGACTAATGGACGAACTCTAACCGGACACCTTTCCATCGTCATCACTTTATCATACCTGGGTTTGGGTTTTGAACTCAAACAACGCGTTTTGAGGTCGAATGACGAGCTTTAAAGGCGAGTTAGAGTGTAGTACGCCTTGCGTTGAAATACAACACGCAGATATCACCATAGACGATGATGCGCGAGACATCGGAACTCAGTTATGAGGTTTGATACAGTGTATCTTTGTGTTTGTGATCTCGAACAGGGGCCGTTGCCGAAAAAAAATCTTAAATTGCAGGTTGACGTCGGGAGGACTTGGAAGTTGGTGCCGGAGTGATGCGCTTTGGAGTCGCGTGGTCGACTTTGAAGTCCGGTACCGGGTTTGAGAGGGAGTACAGCATATTGCAATCGCGTTTTGGGTTGGGCAGGAGATATGTTTGTTTGTTTTTTGTTTTGCAATATAAAGAAAGCAGAGACTTGATGGGTTTTGAACTAAAACAACGCGTTTTGAGGTCGAACGACGAGCTTTAAAGGCGAGTTAGAGTGTAGTAGTGTAGTCCACATTGCGTTGAAATGCAACCCCCAGATATATTGTCGGTTACCCAGCACAAACCGAGCTTGCCAAGTGAGGTTTACGCTAACCGCGGCTAATCGGGTAACTGCGGTTGCGTTCGCCGTGTAACTGTGGCAACCGTAGTTACTCGTGTCCACGGTTAGCTTAAAGGGGCACTAAACTAATCCACGAATATTCTCCAATTATTATACTCTATGAAAGAACGTGGCTCACGATATCCAATTATGAAATTCATTTACTGCGAGCAAGCGTCTTTACCACGAAACAATGCATTTCAAAGAGCATAATCCGCGCGAGTTTCTCCTTCATACTCGGAGAGCACCTACGTCACACGTCTCGCACGTGTAGCGAAGCTGCATTCCAGCCACTGGAGATGGGGGAGCAATACAAGCCACGGTCAATACAAGTCACGGAGCCATACAGCGCTGAAAACATAGTGCGCACATGAAATGGAATATTGTGGGCTTTTGGTACCTTTTCATCTGGCTACCTTGGGATTGACAAGTGTAAATATGTTTAGAATTGACCTCACTTCCCGATTATTAAAACAAAATCAATGTATATGCGTCCCGTATTTTGAATGGTTGATGGTGCGCGACGTCAAAATGACGTGTGTCTATTGTCGACCGGGCATCGCAGGGCGGGGCATGAGCGCGAAAGAGTGCAGTGAATATTCGGTCGGTTTGGGGCCATTATTTACTTTTTTGCGACAAAAATTTTTGCTAAACATCACTGTAGGAAACGAATCACACTGCATTAGAAAAAAGTGCACCTTGCATACCTGTTTATTGCCCCTTTAACCGCGGTTAAGACTGCCCGTGTAACAGGGGTATTAGAGGAGCGCTAAAGGGTCAGCTTCTTTTTCCCTTAGCTCAATTTCCAGTTCCCGGTGCGGGTCCCAGATTTCAACCATCCATTTCATAGCGAGTTCCATGCGATACATTTAGCCCTGAGGAGGGTTCCGCCCAACTGGGAGAGAGTGCTCTTACCCTCAGACTCACTTTCAGTCTTTTCCAGTTTAGCGACCCCATCCCAGGCCTTGCTGTCTCTACTGCTTCCTCTTGTTCCCTCGCACGTGCGCACCGTGGGCTTGCTGTAAACGAGACTGCTGATTCCCTCGCGAAATATCCCTTCCTGGTACTGTTGTTGGCCGTTCCCCCCTCCTCGCACATGTTTGTGACGCCAGATACAAACAGTTTTAACGGCTATCCTTTGGTCCCATCTTGCATCCAGCATACGCCCACCTATCCTCAATGTGGCAGACGAGTTCCTGCTTTTCTCAGCAGACAAAACTCTGGCTGACGCGCGCTCGTTGTCTCGCTCTGCCTCTCAACTTTTACCTTCACCGAGCCGGCCGCTCTTTATCCCCAGCGGGCCCCCACTGTGGTCAGCACTGTGGTCGATCACTTCCTCATGCACTGCAGCTTTTACGCTAGTCTTCGAGATCCCCATGTGAGTCTCCCTCTCCGTCCGCAGGGGGTTCCCGTGTTCCTGTCAGTCCTCCTTTCGTTTTGAGCCTCTCACACTTCCAGTTAGGACGTAGCTGTGGAAGCGGGCCTTTCTTGTTTCCCTTTGCGCTCCCGCCGCTTCTAGCCCAACCTACATCATCCCCCATCCACCCACAATCTCTCCTTCACCGTTATTCGTCATCTCGCGCAAACTTAAGCAGCCCTCATTCACCACTTCCACCACCTCCACCGTCACATTCTCCGTCTAGTTTGTCATAGCCATATCATCGTCATAGTCTCCCTCGTGGTTACTAGGATGTCGAGACTGGGAGGTACCCGGGTTCGAATCCCGGTGCCGGCTGTGCTGTCTGGGGTTTTTCCTGGGTTTTCCTCAGACGCTTTCAGATATATGTCGGCACAGTTCCCCTAAAAGTCGGCCCAGGACGCACATTTCCCCAGGGCGTCAGTCGTGACGTTGCCCACATACGTGAGGCCGACAACGGCAAGCCCTTTCACCACCACCACCACCTTAGAACAACAGACCGTGATCTTGTTTGCTGTGGTTACACGGTCTTGATATTAGAACCGAAATATCCCTTCGATGTGCATCATGGATACGAAGACAACATGCTCATGAGCTGCGATTATGCCAAGTTACTTAGCGGTTTGGCCTCACGGTGGCGTCAATCTATTCTATGGCCCATTAGAGTAGTCACGTATTTTTACGTACGAACATTCCTACCCAGGCGAAAAAATCAGCTGGGAAGTCAACTGGTACCAGCTCGTTCACAGTTCGCACCAGCTGGTGGTCAACTGGAACCAACTGCTACCAAACTGGTGGCAACTGGAAAGTAAACTGGTACCAGTTCAAGCTGGGCTGGTGGCAAGTGGGCACCTTGTGGTACCAGTTGAAGTTGGACTGGTAGCAACTGGGAAGTGAACAGGTACCAGTTCAAGCTGGACTGACGGCAACTGGAAAGTGGACTGGTACGAGATCAGGCTGGGCTGGTGGCAAGTGGGCACTATGTGCAACCAGTTCAAGCTGGGCTGGTGGCAACTGGAAAGTGAACTGTTACCAGTTCAGGTTGGACTGGTAGTAACTGGGTGTGAGGTGGTGCCAGTTCGAACTGGACCAGTTTACATATTTGGGCGAAGTTTCGGATTCAGTACCCCAACCTGACTTATATTTCATCACTGCCACACAGATGTTATTTCTCCCAATTGCCTTGCACAATCTCCCGTAGTGACTAAGGGACATCTTTTGACTTGACGAAGAAGAAGAAGAGTAGCATAGCGGCGGCCAGGGCTGTTCTTCCAACCAGAATGCAATGCATTCTTAGGCTTTCTACTCATCTCTCGCTCTTTGGACGATAGGCATGCTCTTGGTAACCCCCGAACCATCCAAGTCTCGGTCGCATTGCAACTGGCGGAACATCTTGCTCACCTTAATCTCTGCAGCCATAATGTTCCTGGGCTGCATCAAGCTACGTGTCATCCACAACAAGACGCAGTCCGGTGTTCGACGAATCAGGTCCGCAGGAGCTACACGCAACCATTCTTCCGATGATGAACCTGGGAAAATCACACAGGTCCCGCCGCATGTCATCCGTTGTTATGACCAATTGTCTGCTTTCGTGGCCAGGTACTCGGAAGAAATAATGCAGCTTGACGAACATGTGCGTTCCGAAGTTCGGCTTTGTATAGATGATATGAGCAGATGGTATGCCGTGCTTCGTTCCCTCAAGCGAGACATGTGTTTGGGAAGAACACAGAGTCTGTGCGATGTTCCTCAAACGGACGTACCAACAACCCAATCGTCCGACCACAGAACTCACCAGGACTGGAAGACCTCATCAAGGAAACGATCGGGCAAGGATAAGACTGAGGTAGGTCTGTACTACGCCGCACCGGCAAATGACCCTTTCCGAAGATTGACAGCAGCTCCTACGGCTTGGGCTGCTGTTCAGGCACTGCAGACTGGCTCGATGAAAGCCAAAGACATCAACGGTCCACTTTCGAGGCGAGCGAGTTGTGACGTCGAAGAAAATCTACGCGTTGGTGGGTACGTACTAAGATTTCCCGGAGAGTATAGTGCCTGGGGTAGTTTGTTTTCAAGACGAAACAATATTACGGAACCGCAGCATCACTCCATACCAGATCTTAAGAGCATACAAGGCGGAAGTGTACACCACGTAAGAAGTGAAGGCACGACGGATTCAAGTGTGTTGACCGAAGACAACTCTCCTGAATAAATGTTCTTCTTACCCGGCTATAGTGCCTGTTTGCAGTACCAACCTAAGCTCGTACATTAGATATTTATTCATTCGTATGTCCCTTTGATGTGTATTTTTTGTACTGAGGGAATCACTTTCTTATTATGACATAGCGTGTTCGTAGTGATGTGATGCATAGCCTCCTATGTAGCCTCTGTATACAGGAGGCTACGTGTGGTGTGATGGTGTCTCTGGCAACACCGGACTTCCCGCACGCTCACCTGGTCCACTGCGTTTGTCCCTTTTACTTTTACTTGTGTTATGCACGTCGTTACAGACAGAAGTCGCCTCCTCAAACTCAACTGCTCACGCGCACTGCACCTGTGTAGTGCTATTTTGTGTCCGAAGTAACTTGGAAGTAACTCGTTCTTTTTTTAAGTAACTCCGTAACTTCGAGTTACATTTCAGGCTGAAGAACTTATATAGTTATTAACTTCGTTACATTTTTCACACGGTTACTTAGCTCGTAACGAGTTCCTTTTGACGGGTAACTTCTCGATATATGGTTGTAATGAACAGCAATTTATTTGAGTCATTATACTGACGCAATTGTCTGGCAGGTTGATGCATTTACGTGCACTGAGCGTTCTGAGTCCATTGTGTAGCGCTTCCTGCACACTGGAGCCATGTTCAAACTTGCAAAGCACGCATATCTACATATCCTATTCCCAACAACGAACAACTGTCACATACCTGCCCACAGTCTCTTGATTAGCATGCCTTTGCCTGCTATACGTCCAACATGAAATGATGCTGCTTCATGAATCCTAGTTTCTTGTCACCGCTATGCAAACCTGACGGCGCTCGTACGTGTTCATCGAGCCAGAATCCATGACAACACTTCAGTTACAAATCAGTTTGGATGTTCGTAGACTGATGCTGGTGTCGAGAAACAGTACACACGATCGAACACACCATAATGCACGGATGAGACGACGAACGGCGAACGCACTTACCTCCCAACGAAAGACACCGCCGACTTGACGTCCACCGTTCAAATTTCAGATGAAACTAGACGAAACTGTCAAGTTGCACGTTATAGGACGTCAGTAAACGTCATAAATTTAACGTCATGGCTACATCCGGTGGCTTGTGCTTACTGATTGGTTCCCATGAGGATGAATTTGTTCTCTGAGCGATGATTGGATGTTTTCAAATTTCTTCGCGGGCGCCAAAACAGACGACAGCGCGTCGGCCCAGGACGCACATTTCCCCAGGGCGTTAGTCGTGACACATGCCCACATGCTCACGTGCCCACATACGTGAGGCCGACAACGGCAAGCCCTTTCACCATCACCGCCACCACCAGCGCGTCGGCTGTGCCGGCTGGAACCGGTCTCCACAGAGTCGCCGGTGTCCGTCTCGGATGGTTCATGTTGTGTATAGCGTTTGGGTTGCTCTACGAGTTCCGATTTTTCCTGTTTAAAAACGCTGGCTGGACCTCGAACAGTCACAGCAGCCAGGGAAGATGCCGGCGCAACATTTCTGCACTGCTTCTGGATGTAGAAACGATTCGAGAGTCCGAACGGCTGGTTCTTCCGATACCCGGTCAATGACCGTCGACAGGTAAGTCATTTGTTATTGTTTGTTTCCTTACAACACCGCACTCACTTCTCTCTCTCTCTCTCTCTCTTTGTAGTATCTCAGCAGTCACTGTAAATGCGGGTGAATACGCTGTGACCGACCGCGTAACTTTGCAGTTACGATGCTAGATTATATTTATTTTCCTGAAACAATATCGTTTTCATGTTATGATTAAATACCCGCTCACGTCGTAGTCTCCAAAGGCATGGCACTACTGTAAGTCTGTGATTCTCGGTGATTTCGCTCGAAAAGTTTCACCCGCCATTAACTTAGTACCTGTCCTGTACGTAGCTCCAAAGCCAGGTTTGTCTGGGTACCTGTATATATCAATGTTAGCTAGCGCAATGAAGGATATTTTTTGTACTTATGTCGCTTGTCACATCCGATAGCTGCGAGCTCCCCAACCGTACCATAATATTTATTATTTTTCGCATTCAATAGCACCTTTAGTCTTTGTGTTTACATTGCAACTTTCAGATACATAGCTATATATCTTATCCTAATTTTAATCTTGCAGACACTGAGCTTCAGTGTCCTGTAGCAGTCCTTGCCCGAGGCAGTCGACGTTATCATGCTTCTTCAAGAGAATCCCGGAGCAATATTAATGTCATGCAGTTTTCCTTACCTCAAGCATGCTCGGTACCTGTGTCTTGCGTAAACGTATACCGCGCAATAAAATACTTAATGTGACGAAACAGCCAAGGCTCCGTCGTTCGAACAGGCGCAAACCAAGCAACAGCAAAGGAGAGAAACAGGGACCAAGAACCGGCAAGAACAAAAGACGGGAAGCAGAGCAGAAAGGAGGAAAGTAGTGCGGGAGTAACGGGCGCCACGTCATTCTTAGTCATTGACAACATAATCGAAAAGAAAAAAATAGGGCGGCTAGTCCTTAGTCATTGGTCCAGCTCCGGAGGTCATGTGAGTTTTCCGCTACAATAGGTTTCTATGGTTGCTTCGTGCCCCTGAAACCGCCTAGAGAGAGACGCGGCACGCACGCGAGGAAGCCCGAAGTGCTGTTTCTAAATTCCGACAGCCAATCCGAACCTCCTGCGGCGTCCGCAAAATGGAGGGGCGCGGATTGCTTCGTGCGCAGTAACACGCATTTTGACACAGAATGACAGATCGAAAGATTGGCCAGGGCAATTGGGCGAAATAACATCTGTGTGGTAGTGATGAAATATAAAGCAGGGTTCGGTGCAGGTGATAACTGACGAATATATGATGTATGACGAATATGCGATGGCGAATAGGAATGTCCGTACCTAAAAATGCATGACTACTCTAAGGGGCCATTTCAGAAAAGACTGGCGCCAACGTGCGGCCAAACCGCAAAGTAACCTTTTTGCGCTTCGCCGCGACCAGCCGCGACAAAAATACGTAAACCGAAACCAATTAATTACTGCAACAAATGACCCGCTTCGGTGGCAGATTTTTCTCTGAAAGGTGTCCACTGAAGGTCCCAAAAGGGGTAGTACCCATTTTAATACCGACAGCGCCCTGCTTTAGAAGTTACGCTTTTTTACGAAACTCATTTGCATTTTTATTTAAATAATGAGCGCCTCCCGCTCATTCACACGGTGCGCATCTTGTAGGCGGTATTGAACAGATACTTGTAAAAAAGAAAGTTATTCTATTGGTGCACCGGTTCGCGAATTATTTAGCCCGGGGATTTAACTGAAACACCCTGTATATCAGTAAGTATAGGAAACTGTACTCGTGATGTGCCTCTTCATTACGGCAGCAATTCACTAATTATAGTGACTGGCCCTGTGCAGTAATGAAACGATGATTCCGCTTTAAAACAGGGATAAATGCTGTCGACCATGATGCTAGCTGGTTTCCTGTTGTTTTCCTTTACAGTCCTTATGACCAATGCGAGATGTCCAGAGATTTTGTTTCATTTTTAATTGTTCAATTCTCATGTTTTGTGTGCCCAGAGAGGATAGCTTTTCAATAATAACCCTTTATTTTGGAAATTACTGAAAAGACTACAAATAACTTGTGCATGACTTTGGTGGCGGAACATTTGACCGCTGTGTATCACATGAGCTGAAAAGAAAAGAGTATTACTGAGCCTCCTTAGTCATAATACTTCCACAACAAATTAAATTATTTGATGAATAAAGAAATGTAATATGCTTGTAGGAAGGATTTACAACTTACATGTTCCCACTTCTTGCTATATTCATCTGCGGCCCTCGTTGCCTCACGCATTTATGTATGTAGCCCTCTTGATTTGTTTATGCCTGCTGGCTCCCTTCGTTCTCAATAATACCAACCAGGTGCCTAAAATCACAACCACTTAATAAAATTTCCTTATGAGTATTCAAAATACAGTCGACCCCCGTTTATCCGGACGGTGCCGTTCCCGGCGAAATCGTCCGGATACCGGGGCATCCGGATAAATGAAACGACCGAATAGAAAGGTCCTACAGAGCAAGGTTTAATTAAAACACAGAAATCTCGTCAATGACAGCTGTTACATAGTGGTGTAGGCACTCGATTCCTGCAAACTTTTGCTAATTGCATTGAGTTGAGTCACGCTGTTGCGCTGCTCGCAGAATGTCTGAGCGGACGCAAAGTGTCAATGTCGAAGCCTTGTTTCTCACTGGCGTCTTCGGCACCGTCTTGCTGCACATCATCGGAATCAACAGCAGCAATCACAACGTCATCAGTCATAGCTGCACACGCGTCATCATCCTTATCAACGTCAACGTAGTCAGAAACCGCAGCATCATCTACGGCAGTCGCAGTAAGCCTCTGCATCAGGGATCGCAGCTCAGCTAGGGGAATGTCTTCATCGGCCAACGGGCCGTAAGCAGCAGGCCCTCGGATTGGAGTTTTCCCTTCTAGAACCGGACAGTTGCTCGAGATATTTCCAAATGACTCGACTGGTCAACGTGACCCAACGCACACAAATAGAAAAGGGGGTCATCGTGCACGGTTATCTCCCCTACGGAGGAATGTAGGTCCCTGACGTGTGACGGGAATAACCCCAACACAGCGAAAAGGGTGACGAAGCGGGGTCAGCGTCTTTTCTTACTCACGGTAGTCCGGATAACTGAAGCTGGATTACAAAAATTTCCTACTTTCGTTCCCTGGAATTCTTGTCCGAGTCCGGAAGCTGAAGTCCGGATAAACGAGAACAAAATACATGGAGGAAAATCCGTTCCCGTGCCTTTTGTCCGGATACCGCGGGATCCGGATAAATGAAGTCCGGATAAACGGGGGTCGACTGTAATTGCATAAAATATTCTTGTTTCACATGGTGTAATGATTAGGACAAACACTCCATTTCTCTGCCAACTATTCCAAATAAGTTTATGGAGAACACTACACGTCCACCACTGCAAGTGGCACAACAAATTTCTGAGCACATAGATAGGATTTTTTTTTTCATTCGTCAAACATGCTTATGAGCATAGTTCAGCATGGCAGAGACACCACCATATGTGAAGCATATCAATGTCTCTGAAAGGTTAGCAGTTGATATGGCCTCTGCTATGCGTATGTGTTACATCGCCTGCTGTATTTACTGCAGTATGTATCGTACCAGCCAAGTAATTATGTAGTATAATATAAGGAGGGTTCTTGCGAGACAGGCCCGCAGATAATCTAAGCTAGAGCACCATCTAAACTTCCAAACCAGTTTTTTGTTACTCTACTACATCACATGAGTTTCAAAATGCTATATTTTGCCAGTATGTGATATGCTCTCCTACAACATTTCAATGCATATCACAACATTTTTTTTATATCTGCTGTACTCTATCCAGGTAAGCCATGCAAACAGCAAATATACCTGTGAATAAGTATCAGGAGTGCCTCCCAGTTTCAATGGATATGCAGGGCCACGACGCTGCCATGTGTGCCACTTGCTATCGTTGAGAGGGAAGCAGAACATTGTCTGCTTCCAATGCATCAAGTACTGTCTTATTGAGGCTCTCCCAAGGGTAATAAATTCGTGAGTGCAGAGGCATTTGTGGGATTGGTGAAGGTGCACTCACACATGTTGACTGATCTAAACAGGAAAGCAAAACAAAAAATGGCACTTAAAGCCCCAAGCAAGAGGGCAAAGTGGCATCTGGAGATGTATGCACTATACCTTGTTTCCATAGTCCATTTTTAACAATGAAAATGTCATCGAGGCATTTCTCAGCACCAGCAACCATAGAGCGAAGTGATAACTCATCCATTAAATACACCTAGAAAGAAATAACTGGTGTTACAAAGTTTTTTTAGAACAACAATGCAATTGAAGCTCATACGAGCATTATAAACGTTAGAACAAAAGTGGCATACCTGTATGTTGCCTTCCTGACAAATTCCATGACCCACAGCAACACTGATTAGCTCCTCAAGACATGTTACTGACACAAAGTTTTTCGTTTTGTGATCTCTACTCCTGATCTTCAGAAACGTCTAGTAAACAAGAAAAAAACAGAAAAAGAAGCAGCACTGAGCAAGCTCTGAAAACCACACACATATAGCAACAACTGTAGCATGCACAGGGAAAGATATGTACCTCTCATATGGAACTTTCTGTGTCAGAAAACTAAGTTATTAAGCAAAACCGGAAGTAGCGTATATATTTTGCAAAAATTTGGTTAAACAGACTAGATACTTCCATAATCATGGCTGAGCAGCGATATTCTGAGGGAGACAACAACAGAGTTTATTACTTCATAAGCTGAATATGGATGACTGTCCATTAACTCTGAGGGTCGCACACAACAATATACACTTGTCTCTGAGATTCAAGATGGTATAGCCTGAGGTCTGGTAGAAGGCTTGATGGTGTTATGCGAAAAAGAAAAATTGGCATCACTTCAGGGCCAGTTTCCACAAAGATGTGTACCGGTTTCCCATAGCGCAGGTTGTACTCGTCTCTGGAGACCACAAGATAGTGTCCTGTTGTATGTTGAGTCCCAAGAATAGAGATTGTTGAAGCACACAAGAAGGGACTGTCAACTCACAGTGCACAATGCACCTGTGATGAGGTGATGTTTTCAGCATGCAATATCTGCTTCTTCACTGTCCACACGGCTGGCTGCAAGAAGCCACAGAACAAAACTTTCTAGACAATACTTTTTGTGTTGAATGTGTTGGCATTTCGTCAGGATGACTCATGGAGGAATTGGTTCTATAGTTCTTGGAAGCAGCAATACGTCCCTCTATGGTATAAGGAATACCACTTGCAAAATCTTCATGTGATAGCAGATGGTCGAAAAGAGCTCGACGAGGAGAAAATTTCTGCAGCAACAAAGTGCACCCGTATATCACCTACCAAGAGAGTACAAAAAAGGGATCCATTTATAAACAGCCTTCAGCTGTGCGAGCATGAAACCGTTACTGGTGAAAATTTTGACGCCGCTAAGACTAGTGAAAGGTACATTTGTTTGGAAAGACTGTGAAATGTGACCTCTTTGATGAATTGCAAACTGTAGAGGATCGGAATTTTGCAAACAGGAGGCCTTCCTATAGTGCAAATGCAACAGATTTCAATGGACAGTATAACAGGCCATATCGGAATAATATTCACTTTGGAGATTGGGACACTTTCACACGAACATTCCACAACAGAGGAATTCCGATTACTCCAGCTCCAAGGGGGGGAAATAGAGTCACAACATTTATCAATTTTTTGTGCGAGATCACAGCAAAACACAAATTATTTCAGTAGCCTCCCCCTGCACGACTGAACGTTAGGCAACTCTTTACGTTTCTACTCATGATCTACACACGGTGACACACACAGACACTGCTTTCCTGCTGTTGCACACCTTTGCTGAGACGCGTATGCAACGAAACAATTTTTGCAACCATGCTTACAAGTGGTGCTCGTATTTGACTTGGTATAGCGGTGGAAGAACGAAACAGGTTTTGAACTCACCTTTGCTTTGCGGGGGTACAGTCGGCCAAAGACCAAACAGTAGATGCACTTCCAAACACTTAAAACTTCACGGAGCGTCTCATGCGTCTACGAGGAAAGAATTTCGCGGGCTTCCAGTTAGCGGCTCAGGTGACAATGTTGTATTGCTCCGCGCTGCGCACTCGCTAACGGCGAGACGCCGGCGTCCTTGAGCCTGCCACATTCATCCGAGCAAAAAGTTAGGCCCGAATATTGCAATATCACTGTTGGATCGTTTAAAAACGGTAAATATGTGGTTCGCTGAAGACATGTATCGTCTTCCATATTTCTGCTAGCATAATCGTGACGTGGTCTGAACAAAATATTTCATTTTCAGCGATATTGCTCTACTCATTCCTGGAAAAGACGACGGGATAGCAACGGTTCATGTGCCGCTACGGAATTGGAGGAGCAATGAAAAAGAGAAGCGCTGATTCCGTGGGCGGCGTTCCGTAAATTTACGGTCTTTTTTAACAGTGTTACCAGTGGAATCCAGAGCGCACTGTCAAAGTCTCGACCTCTGTTCGTTGACCTCAACTGGTCTTTTGAACACAGCGTGGTTATTTCCTTCAGTTTCATAGAAAAACGGTGAACACGTGTTTGGTGTAATTCCATAATTCCTCTTACAGAGCGCGTAGGCGTGCCCACAAGCTTCTTGTCAAGGGCTAGGCGGACCACTGACAATGAATAAGAGTGAGAAATATGGTCGGTGAAGAAAGGGTGGGGCACTAAAAAGTATCGGTATCGGTAACGATACAGAGATTGCGTTACCAGAGATCGCGTTACCATAAAATTGTAACAGAAATACTTTTCCCCATACCGACTTAAGAATGTATCGCGATACGCACTCCGATACCGAAGAAGTATCGATTACTGTAACAGCGTTACTTGTAACGGCGATACGTACAACACTGCGTACGTGCGAGGGAACAAGAGGAAGCAGTAGGTAGAACCAGGCCTGGGAAGGGGTCGCCAAAGCGGAAATGACGGAAAGCGAGTCAGAGAGCAAAAGCTCCCTCTCCCACACTCTCCGAGGAGGGCGTGACCCTTTGCGACCAGTTGCGACCACCAGATTGTGCGGAAACTTATGGCGGCAGCTCTCCACAACTCCCCATAGAGCCCATAGTATAGGTAAATTCACGCAACACTGGGCAAACGACCAATGAGAATGCAGCGATTGCTCCCTCAATCCTCCAATCAGAAGTGTTAAGTGTCTTTCCACTGTCCTGTTAAGTGTCTCTCCACAGTCCATGGCGATGGGGACTGACCTTGAGTAACATGTGCCCTGCTTGTCATGGTGATACATAGCCAAAGGACGCTCGTTAAGCGCGTTCCGAGAAACAGAGACGGAACCCCGATTTTAGGGACTTCAAGGGACGAACCGCGGCCTGGAAAGGGAAAACGCGGGGAGATGCTCTCTGGACGCCACTGATGTAGGGCTGCTCCGGGGCTTTTGGAAATAAATGTAACTGGTTCTTAGTCGTACTCCATTGTAATGTGTCGATAGTATCTACATAATCGGGACGGAAAACACGCACCGTCCCCCGAACAAACATAACTAGAAGCCTTCCCGTCCGGCTCGCAGCCCGACCGGTTCTGGCTTCTGCTTTACATACTGGCCTCTACCGGCTACCCCTGACCTCTAGGTCTACTACCTTTCATGCTTGCCGTAAAGTTATTCCGTGGTTGCCAAACAACTGTGAAAAGTGTCGTAATGAACAGAAATTTATTTAAGTCATTATACTGGCACAATAGGCAGGTTGACTCATTTACATGCACGGGGCGTACTGAGTCCATTGCGCTTCCTGGCACAGTGGAACAAAGTTCAAACTCGCAAAGCACGCATATCGACATAGCTTATTTCCAGCAACGAACAACTGTCACATACTTGCGCACGATCTCTTGATCATGATGCCCTTGCTTGCTACACGTCAAACAGAAAATGATGCTGCTTCATGAACCCTATTTTCTTGTCACCGCTTTGCAAATCTGACGGCGCTCGAACGTGTTCATAGAGCGAGAATTCACTACAACACTTCAGTTTGAAATCCCACTGGCTGTTCGTAGACCGATGCTTGTGACGAGAACGTCGAGAAACAGCACAAAACGGTCAAAGACACCATAATACACAGATAAGACGGCGAACACACTTGGCTCCCAACGAAACACACCGCCGACCCGGCGTCCACCGTCCAAATTTCAAATGAAACCGCCGAGGGAGTACGCAGCACGCAGGCGAGGAAGCGCGAAGTGCCGTTTTCAAATTCCGGCAACCAATCCGAACACACCTCTGGCGTCCGACCAATGGAGAAGCACGGATTGCTCTGTGCGCTGTAACACGCATTTTGATACAGATTTTGCGAGAGCTGTGGGGGGCTGATGGAGGTGCCCCGTTAGCACTGTCTGCAGTGTACGCAAGGGAACATGACGAATACTTATGGGGAAGGCGTATAGAAGGAGGATCCGGAGGGGCATCAAGTGGGAGGCTATCCAAGAGCGAGACCTTTAATGGCAGCAGGAGTTGCGGGGCGAAGACTAATTGCGGAGTATTTTTGCAGTGCCACTACCGAGTTAGCCACAGCCGAGCATCCTTGAGAGATGCATTGAACTGTGACGCTGTGACAGGTACGTGTTCACAGTAAGCAGCCGGAAGCGAGCCTTAAGAGAAGGCATACGGACCTCAAGCAGAATCGCATCATTAGCCGAATATCTGAGAAGGCCCAAGCAGAGTCGGAGTGCCCGCCGCTCCAAAATGTACAGTTTGGTTAGCCGCCACTCGGGCTTGGATAAAAAAAGGACAGCTCCAAACTAAACAACAAAATGGTCCGCACATAATTTTGTCATGGCAAACTCACTCTGTCATCACAAGGTCGTGGAAGATCGTAAGCAGTTTTCTATTCCTCAGACAGAGCCGTTGCGACGGGGGTGCGAGAGGGGCAGCTGCCCCGGGCGCCCTCGCCAGAGAGGGCGGCGAACGGCGATCCCTTGCAGGTTGGTTAGACAGTATCAAGGAGGAATGAAGAGAATTTGAATGTACGGCAAAAGAGAGAGGGCGCAGACAAGCTGGTGCATACAAAACGCTGGAACCGGAGACACGAAGACAAGAATTTACGGTCCCAGAAGTGCAAATGGACGTTTTTCTTTCTTTCTTTACGAGGTTTTTGAAGGCAGCGATGGTGGTGGGAGGCGCTTCAGAATTGCGCTGCCCCGAGAGCAAACTCGCCTGGCTATGGCTCTGTCCCCAGCAGTTAGGAAATATAGGACTTCTTGCGTACGCCCGAACTGGAATCTTCATGGCAAGAAAAGAGGCAATTTCTAGTACGAAGGAGGAGTACAGTTGCAACAGTGATGTCTGTCAGCAAGCTGTAGTGATGTGCGACTCTTAATGCGTTAGCATTTTGAAGAGAAGCCGGCGTCGTAGCGGGGTAAGAGAGGTGTCAGTGTACAGCGCGGCACGTGACGGAGAAGAGCGATTCAGGCTGCCCTCTGCAAACTGATTCGTTTTTCTCCGTCAGCTGGCAGCGAGGAATGAAACTCAGCTGGAGTCGTCATCAGTTGCGTAGCGGGGTTTGAGAGGTGTCCGTCTACAGCAAGGTACCCGACGGAAAAGAGCGAATCAAGTTGCGCTCCGCAAGCTGATTTGCACTTCTCCGTCACGTGGAAGCACGAAAGCGAGGAAAGATTCCAGCTGAGATTCCTTCCTCGCTTTCGCGGTGCGATGGCAGTCCTCCTCAGGTAACCGAGGATGCGGCTGTAGAGTATGTACCACTGCGCCAGTCTACAACGTTGCGAGCTCATTGGCCCAGGCTGCGTGCGCGTTCCGATTGGTCGACAACGCACAGGAGGGCCACTACCAGAGTTTCGCGGCCGCGCCAAGTATGTCGCCACGGTAGTATCGATTGGGGCGCCATCACTTCGCAAGACTTCTTCATTACGAAAACAAAACCTGACTTAATAGGTGTACTTCTTCTACAACAACTGAACAAAGTGCGAGCCTACGGTTCTTTGAGTAAACTCCTTCTCTTCGATTTAGAATGTGTGTGTCACGTGGTCACATTCCTTCAACCGCCAGCAAGCAATCCGAAACTTTGGGCGCGAGCTTTCAACCGTTGATCGTCGGAGTGGCAGCAGTGGAAGATGGAAGCTGGTGCGTTAGTGTGCGCTTTGTACCAACCTGTATTTTTCAAAGTAAGCAACCGTAGAAATATTATGAGTTATGATGAATGTGCCTGGGTGTGTGGATGAACTGCTATGTGATTTTGTATTGCGCAGATGTGATAGACACCAGTTCCGGATACACGGATATACGCCAAGCAGAAGCGCACTGGTAAGGATACTCATATCTCTGCGAAGGTCGTTAGTGCGTGCAGAAACAGAAATTTCAGGATTCACATTGGATCGATTATTTTCAGCTCCTTCGAAACTGCTTCCCGGAAGCGTTGTGTACGTACGGAAATCCACATTGGACATGCCAAAAAACCTTGCAAATATCAAGACCGCCTGAAAGCCAAGCTTCATGATACTGGAAAGCAAGTCACAAAGCATGCCTGCTCCAGAAGGGACTTGTTGCGAAGAAACCCTGTGATGTGTTTGTTAACTATGTAATTTCACTTCTTTGCAACGCCTGTGCAGCGATTTCGAGAAAAGTAGTGACATCTTATTTGCATATCTATGAATAAGCTTGATGAATACAGTGTTTCCGTTCCAATATATGTGTCACTTTCTGACGTACGACTTGTAAACCAGTAGAATAATAAATGAAAGGGACAGAACCGCAGCACCAGAGAGGCCGCAGAGCGCTCCGCCATGTTGGATAAGCATGAAAAACAGCGTCCTCGTGACGAATGCGGTACCCACCGCCTTATCCAAAATCATAGCGAATGCGCATGCGCAGAATTGGTCTTGCAACTACTGGGGTCGTATTTGGCGCTGCTGTTGCACGAAAAACGTCCCCATTGCGAGCAATGGGAGTGTCCCATCCCTGGACAACGTTTTGAGATCGCATTTTGTACGCGCGCATGTGTGTGCAGCGTCCCGGTGGCCGTTTCAGCAGCCCCCCACAGCTCTCGCAAAATCTGTATCAAAATGCGTGTTACTGCGCACGAAGCAATCCGTGCCTCTCTATTGGTCGGACGCCACAAGCGTGTCCTGATTGGTTGCCAGAATTTGAAAACGGCACTTCGCGCTTCCTCGCCTGCGTGCTGCGTTCTCCGCTTCTCCTTCGGCGGTTTCATTTGAAATTTGAACGGTGGGCGCCGCGTTGGCGGTGTCTTTCGTTGGGAGGCAAGTGCGTTCGCCGATCGCCGTTTTATCCGTGTATTATGGTGCCTTTGATCGTGTTGTACTGTTTCTCGCCACAAGCATCGGTCTACGAAGAGCCAATCGGATTTCAAACTGAAGTGTTGTCGTGAATTCTGGCTCGATGAACATGTTCGTGCGCCGTCAGATCTGCATAGCGGTGACAAGAAAATACGATTCATGAAGGAGCATTTTATGTTTGACGTGTAGCAGGCAAGGACATGATGATCAAGCGATTGTGCGCAAGTATGTGACAGTTGTTCGTTGCTGGGAATAAGCTGTGTTGGTATGCGTATTTTGCAAGTTTGAACTTTGTTCCAGTGTGCTAGGAAGCGCTACGCAATTGACTCAGTACGCTCAGTGCATGTATATGTGTCAACCTGCCGATTGTGTCAGTATAAATAAATTTGTTCATTACGACACTTTTCAGAGTTGTTTGGGAATCACGGAATAACTTTACGACGTGCATGAAAGCTAGTAGACTTAAATGTGAGGCAGGTCCCCCAAGGTCGCCATTTTCCCATGTATTTGTTCCTATCCCGATGCGTGCAATACCGGAGGCCGCCCTTAGATACCCCATTGTTACCAGACGTTGGCTTCCGGGGATTGTAGCGCGCTAAAGATCCAGTTGAAGCACAATCCAAGCTAGGCCAAGTCACCGAAGGAGAAATGGACGACTGCAGCGCCTGCGGCGCCTGGTACGACAGGTACGCTATGTGATGCACGCAGCCGTGCACTAGATCCTTCCGATCGCTCAACACGTTTAAAAACGGGACCAAAAAGTGAAACACGACAGAGGAAGTTGTTATACGCGTTTTATTTGGACATATAAAGACTAGATTCATTCGCAGAAGCAACAAAAACATTTTGCCGCTAAACTTAGCGCGCTGAAGTGAGCCGGAACGGCAACAGTGGGGTATCTAGTGGCGTCCTTCTTCGTTGCACGCTTTTCCGAGGTGAGTTTGGGGGACCTGATGTGAGGGGTAGCCGGTACAGGCCAGTATGAAAAGCAGAAGTCAGCAACAGCCAGAACCGGTCGGGCTGCGAGCCGGACGGAAAGACTTCTGATTGGAGGATTGAGGAAGCAATCGCTGCACTCTCATTGGTCATGTGCCCAGTGTTGTGTGAATTTAGCTATACTATGGGCTCTATGGGGAGTTGTGGAGGGCTGGTTTCAGCATAGCTTCGAAATAGCTCGCATCGGTCGGCACGGCGTCCGTCCGTCTTGTGTTCCGTGTTTCGGTTATGTCAATCGGCAGAACAGTTTGTGATTCTACGCGTGTTGTGCTGTTCCTGGATACGACTATAATCCCACGTACAGTCTATCAACTACGGAACTGGAATGCTTCGTGGGCTGGTGCGGTTGGAGCGTGAAGAACGCGTTCGGGCGCCGTCAGATTTTGAGGCCTGACAACAAAGACAGGATTACGATTACGTGCCACACAAGCGCCTTTTCCGCTCCGTGGTTCGGTGATGTCAATCGGCAGAACAGTTTGTAGAAGTGTTCGCTGGTTTATTCATGCGTTGATATGATTCAATGTGTGTTGTGCTGTTCCTGGACACGACTATTATCCAACGAACAGTCTATCAACTCCGGAACTGTAATGCTTGGTGCGTTGGAGCGGTTGGAGAGTGAAGAACAAGCGCGGGCCCCGTCCGATTTCGAGAGCTGTGTTCGTTTTGCTTCAAGTTCGAACTTAGTTACAGTGCGTCAGCAACGCAGTAGACTTTGTATTCACAGTGCATTCATCTATCGGATCTTTGAATCAGTGCCTTGTGTCAAATAAATATTTCTTTTAGCCAAAAGAAGCTTCAGTTATTTTGAATATTGGGTAACGACGGTAGACGTGAAATCCGGTAGAAGTCGATGGTAGCCAGAACCGGTCGAAAGGTCAGCCAAAATTAAGGCACCTGATTGGCCGACTGGCATTGCATAATTTCTACAACGTTGCACTCTCATTGGTCGTGTGCCCAGTGTTGTGTGAATTATCTCAAACTATGAGCGCTATGGGGAGCTGTTGGAACCTGGCGATGACCTCCAGCCTGGAGCCGTTTTCAGTTGCGCCTCGTCTCTGGATATGTTCGGACGTGTCTCCTGGGGCCCTATTCCGATCTATGTCGGTAGCGCGAACGTGTCGTTTGGGAGCGAGAACACATGGTATGTGACGCAACGTAACGCTAGCGATGAGAATGTGGTATTCCCTGCGCTCCAAACGCGTCGCCCGTACGCGATGGTGTCGCTCACGGGAACGACAGCCTCCACCCTGTCGTTATGGTGGGTTATACTGTCGTTAATTGGAGCGAGAGCTGTCAAGGTGGCTGCAAGTTTCTCCGCGTGGCACTAATGGACACCGCCACAACTTGCGCCGGTGTTTAGGTCGGGCGACAACGTGTTTGGATCAAATGAAACGTCTTTATTGAAACTGCTTCACCGCGGAGGCAACTCCTCACTATCCCTGCATGTCAGAGCACAATACGCAAAGGTCTGCCTAAAACTTACATTCCTCCACTTGGGAATTTAATATCGCGCCTAATTCTGCCCACTGACTCCAATTGCGTGTAGGTCGTCAGCAAAATATCCGTGAATAAATTGCTGCGCTCTATCACCAACTGCAACACAATTTCATATTATTCGTGTGTTGAGCGAGAAGCGCGAGACTTCTTCTCCATCGTCAACGCGTCGTCGTCGTCGTCTGCTTCCAAAACAAAAGGAATCCCACGTGATTCTCCTCCTGCTACAGTATTGGCTGACAGCGCGGCGTCTCGTTCCCAGACGTCCTAACCTCTAACGGCAGTCAACGAACCAAGCGCACTGTCGTTAACAGCGACATGGGAATACCAAAACTGGCAAGTATCGCTCCCAGCGCTCGTTATCGCCTTCTACCGATACTCCTCTATCGACACCGTCGCTGGCGCTCGAAAGTGGCTCGGAATAGGACCCCTGCGTTCTCTGAGACTTTCGCGAGCGGCTGAGCTTGTGTCTCATGTCGTGTGACAGTTTAAACTACAACGTTATTCAATGGATCGCGGATGTTCTACTAGTCAATGTATACAAAAATATAAGAAATAAAAAAAAGCATACGAGATGCAATTTGAAGCAGGACGAACGTCTAATGCTAACGCATTGTCATCGCATTAAAGTGAGACTCCGCACAAAAAGCGTGTTGAGGTAACAGTTTCGACATCAATCCGTACCGTATGATATTTCATTGAATACAATTTCTCTTCCCCAAGATGCACTGCTAATTAGAAAACGAATATTTCCTTTGAGTGACTAGGTGCTCCTCCACTTAAAAGCAGTCGAGCAACACTGGGCTTCAGCTCCCCGGTATTCCTCGTGTACGACTTTCTGTAGTTTTGGTTTTACAGCTAGCGAATCCTTTAAGACGAAATGGAGGAAGGATGGCCAATGCTCATCAAGAGATTGTGCGCAAATATATGACAGTTGTTCATTGTTGGGAATAAGCTGTGTCGATATGCGTGCTTTGCAAGTTTGAACTTTGTTGCAGGGTGCAGGAAGCACTACACAATGGACTCAGTACGCTCAGTACATGTAAGTGCACCAACCTGCCAGGCAATTGCGTCAGTATAATGAGTCAAATAAATCTCTGTTATTACAACACTTGTCAGAGTTGCTTCCGGAGCATGTAATCGCTTTACGGCGAGAATGAAAGCTACAAGTCAGTGGTAGCCGGGATCGGCCAAGCCCAAGCCAGTATGGCCTACGGCAATATGAGGTATCTTCGATTTGGCTGCACTCGTTGAACTAGTTCAGGCGGTGCCGCACTTCTGTATTCGTTTTGTCAGTGCCGCTCGTGCCCTCTGCGCTCGCGTATTCGTTTTGTTACGGTGCAGCACTAGTTCTGCACGAGTTCACGGGAGGGCTGCACTCGCTGGAGAGAAAGTGCAGTACGAGTGCACGGAACAGACGACACGTCTGTAACGCTGAAGGTTACTTGGTATGTGTGCGATGCGATACCAGTTGCATTGTCGCGATAAACACGTGGGTAGCGATAATGCGGCCATATCAGAGACCTATCGAACGGGTGATTCGAATTTTTGCCTGCACGGGGAGTGTATTACACTTGTCTTTGCTGTGTTGGAAAAAGGCGCAAGCTTTGGAGCGGTCGAGAATCGTGTCTTTTTCTTTTAGTAAAAATATACAGAGATGAAGGACCGAATAGGGAAAACAAGACTCCTATCCCCTGATAGCCGGGAACACGAATGCGATCCACTACGATGGCAAGTCTTCTCAGCTGATATCGCCGACCTTGCACAGCTTTCGGAAAGAAAGACGATGCCTTGAAACGAGAGGCTAAGGAGCCGAACATTTTTCGAGACTCCTGGAAGAGTCTCTTACATTCGTGCTCTTGGTACCTGGCCACCGCACTTTCGCAATAGCTGGGAATACGAATTCCATCTTCTCTTACCAAGGCACAAGCAAGTGAGATGTACACTTCGTCCAACTCCTCTTCGCTGTCTGAAGCGAGTAGCTGCAGTGCTGCCTGGCCATGATGCACGCGTATTCGCATTACCTCGGTCAGGAAAACCGCAAACAAATGAAGAACGCTGCACCAAAAGCATACACGCGCACGCAGGAAGCCCGAGGAGCAGATGTTATAGGCCTGCACTTGCACTCAATCATTCGTTTTGAAAGCCAAGGCAGGGCACCACTGTTTGCACTGCACGAACTGGCTTTGCACGCGCACTGCACCCTCGCCGCATTCCTCAGAACTAGTGCAGCTAGTGCAGACCAAATCGAAGATACATATTGAAAGCAGAAGTCCGCAAGAGCCAGGACCGATCAGACTGCGAGCCGGATGGAAGGACTTCTGATTGGAGGGTTGAGGGAGCAATCGCTGCATTCTCATTGGTCTTGTGCCCAGTGTTGTGTGGGCTCTGGGGAGTTGCGGATGGCTGGCCTTACCCCCTCACCATCTGTGGACTGGTTGATCGTAGGAAGCTCCGAGTACGCTCTTGTTGTTGCTCCGTTGCTCCGAGTACCTGCTTTCGTCTTCGCTTATGGTCGGTTGTAACATATATTTTTTTTTCATTGAAATAAAAAAATGTCACCGGCGGACCTTGATCGATTTAAAATGAAATTACCCATATGAAAGAAAAAAATACTTCTTTTTGAAGCAGCGAATCCTTCGACGGACTGAATGCAAACCTGCCCATAAACAGACCATCTTGATAAGTAAGCTTATTGGGTTTGTAGTACTGGAGTCGGATGAGCTCAGAACTGCAGTGTACATCTCCAGAGAGAATAATAAGTCCAAGAAACAGACACCACAAACGCTGTGGGTGACAGGCCTTGTGGGTCGGGTACGAGGAGGAGGCCCTTTCCCGCAACAAGGAATAGCCAGCGTAGCAGTATCACGCCAAATTTCGCACGCCGAATAGGAGACGACTTCTGTATGTAACGATGTGCAAAATACAAGTAAAAGTAAAAGTGACAGACGCAGTGGACCAGGTGAGCGTGCGAGAAGTCCGGTGTTGTCAGAGACACCATCACACCACACGTAGCCTCCTGTATACAGAGGCTACATAGGAGGCTATGCAGCACATCACTACGAACACGCTATGTCATCACAAGAAAGTGATTCTCTGATACAAAAAAAAATACACATCAAAGAGACGTACGAATGAAGAAGTATTTAATGTACGAGCTTTGGTTGGTACTGCAAACAGACACTATAGCAGGGTAAGAAGAACATTTATTGAGGAGAGTTGTCTTCGGTCAACACACTTGAATCTGTCGTGCCTTCACTTCTTATGTGGTGTACACTTCCGCCTTGTATGCTCTTAAGATCTGGTATGGAGTGATGCTGCGGTTCCGTGATATTGTTTCGTCTTGAAAACAAACTATCCCAGGCACTATACTCTCCGGGAAATCTTAGTACGTACCCACCAACGCGTAGATTTTCTTCGACGTCCCAACTCGCTCGCCTCGAAAGTGGACCGTTGATATCTTTGGCTTTCATCGAGCCAGTCTGCAGTGCCTGAACAGCAGCCCAAGCCGTAGGAGCTGATGTCAATCTTCGGAAAGGGTCATTTGCCAGTGCATCGTAGTACAGATCTACCTCAGTCTTATCTTTGCCCGATCGTTTCCTTGATGAGGTCTTCCAGTCCTGGAGAGTTCTGTGGTCGGACGGTTTGGTTGTTCGTACATCCTTTTGAGGAACATCGCACAGACTCTGTGTTCTTCCCAGACACATGCCTTGCTTGAGGGAACGAAGCACGGCATACCATCTGCTCATATCATCTATACAAAGCCGAACTTCGGAACGCACATGTTCGTCAAGCTGCATTATTTCTTCCGAGTACCTGGCCACGAAAGCAGACAATTGGTCATAACAACGGATGACTTGCGGCGGGACCTGAGTGATTTTCTCCCGTTCATCGTCGGAAGAATGGTTGCGTGTAGCTCCTGTGGACCTGATTCGTCGAACACGGGACTGCGTCTTGTTGTGGATGACACGTAGCTTGATGTAGCCCAGGAACATTATGGCTGCAGAGATTAGGGTTAGCAAGACGTTCCACCAGTTGCAATGGGACCCAGTCTTGGATGGTTCGGGGGTTACAAAGAGCATGGCTATCGTCCAAAGAGCGAGAGATGAGTAGAAAGCCCAAGCATGCCATGACATTCTGATCGGAAGAACAGTCCCGGCCGCTGATATGACTACTCTTCCTCTTCTTCGTCCAATCAAAATATGAGCCACTATGGGAGATTCACCTCGGCAATTCGGCCAGATGACATCTGTGTGGCAGTGATGAAATATAAGGCCAGGTTTGGTGCAGGTTATATCTGACGTATATATGACGTATGACGAATGTTCGTGGATAAGTGAGTATATGTGTATGCAGGATTGCGCCTACGTAAAAATGGGTGACTACCCTAATGGGCTATTTCAGAAAAGACTAGCGCCGGTATGTGGCCAACCCGCAAAGTAACGTGGCATGAGTGTAGCACGCGAGCACATTCTCTTCGAGTCCACGACGCAAGTGGGAGGCTATTTTGGTTCTAATATCAAGACCGTAGAACCTCGGGAAGCAACTTTTTCTTCTTCTTCTTCTTCCCAATGATAGCAACATCGTCTACATGGGACACCCTTTTCGTTCTTCTTCTACCCATGGAGAATGTCCATTAAGCACAAGGGAGATGGCCACGGCTATGGAATTGGCCAACTAGACTATGGGACGACTGTGACAAACTGACGGATATTGTGTTTGTGCGTGGAAAGGAAACACGAAAGACCCGCTGCCATAGACCTATCTCAACAGGAGGCTCCAAACGAAAGGAGAACTGACAGGAACACGGCGACTCCTAGCAGAAGGACATGGAGGGACCTCGAAGGCTAGCGTGCATGAGGAAGTGATCGACAAGTCTCGCCCTGACCACAGTGGGGGCACGCGGGAAATAAAGAGCGGCCGGCTCGGTGAAGGTAAAAGTAAGAGGCAGGACGAGAGAAGGGGCGCGCGTCAACCAGACTTCTGTCTGCCGAGAAAAGCAGGAAGTCGGCTGCCACGAGAACGACAGGTGGACATACGCTGGACGCAAGACGAGTCCAAAGGATAGCGTAATAGCTGTTTGTATCTGGCGACACGAACATGTGCGAGGGGGAGGGGAAAGGCCAACAACCGCGCCAGAAAGGGACATTTTCGCGAGGCAGTCAGCAGTCTCGTTTACAGCAAGCCCACGGTGGCCAGAAACCCACGTAATGATGATATCGCGCACGTGCGAGGGAACAAGAGGAAGCAGTAGGGAGTACAAGGCCTGGGAGGGGGTCGTCAAAGCGGAAACTTCTGAAAGGAAGTCAGAGAGCAAGAGTACCCTCTCCCAGGAGGGCGGGACCCTCCTGAGGGCTAAATGTGTCGCAAGGAACTCGCTATGAAATGAAGGGGTGAAATCCAGGAGCCGCATCGGGAACTGGAAGTCGAGCTGAAGGAAGAAGAGGTCTTCCCGAGAGTGCTTCTCTAAGACAGATGCGTCGGTCGCCACCACTAGATGGTGCGGAAATTGATGGAGATTGCCTGTTAGCACTGTCTGCAGGGTACGCAAGTGAACATGACGAACACTCATAAGGAAGATGTCAATGACGCGCGCAGAAGGAGGGTCCGGAGGGGCATCAAGTGGGAGGATATCCAAGAGCGAAACCTTTAATGGTAGGAGGAGTTGCGGGACGAAACTAATTGCGGAATATTTTTGGGGTGCCACTGCCGAGTTATCCACACCCGAGCATCCTTGTGAGAGGCATTGTCTCGCAGTGCAAGAGGATTCTGACACTGTGACAGGTAGGCGCTCACAATAAGCAGCCGAAAGCGAGCCTGAAGGCATACGGGCCTGAAGCAGAGTTGCATCATTAGTCCAATATCTGGGAAGGCCGAAGCAGAGGCGGAGGGCTCGTCGCTCCAACATGTAAAGTTTGGTTAGCCGCCAGTCAGGCAGAGACAAAAAAAAAAAAAACTCCAGAATGGGCCGCACGTCATTCTGTCATGGGACACTCACGCTGTCATCACGCTGACATCGTGGAAGATCGTAAGCAGCTTTCTGTTCCCCAGCAGTTAGGAAATATACGACTTCTCGCGTACGCCGCATCTGGAGCCTTCCCCATTTCCCCTAACGACGGAGGAATACAGTAGCAACAGTGATGTCTGTCAGCGAGCTCCCAAATAATAGTAATGTGCAACTTTTATTGCGTTAGCATTAGAAGCCCCATTTTGGAGAAAAGCCGACGTCGTAGCGGGCTAAGAGAGGTGTCCGTGCACAGCGAGGTACCTGACGGAAAAGAGCCAATCAGGTTGCGCTCCGCAAGCTGATTTGCTCTTCTCCGTCACGCGGAAGCGCGAAAGCGGGGAAATATACTCAGCACCATCAGTTGCCCCTCGTCTCAGGATGTATTCAGACGTGCCTCGTGCGCTCACCTAGAGTTTCGCGAGTGGCTGAGTTTGTGTCTCATGTCGTGTGGTAGTTTAAACTGCAACGCTCTCCAGTGGATCCCGGATCTTCTACTAGTGAAAATACTAATCAAAGCATCTAAAAAATATAAGAGCAGAAAAGACGCATAGGAGAGGCAAGACGAACGTATAATGCCGACTCATCGTCATCGCATTAAAGTGAGACTCCGCACCAAAAGTGACAATGCGACATCAATCCGTACCGCATAATATTTCAGTAAATACAATTTCTGAACAAGATGGCAATTGATGTTCTTAGGCTGGAACACATACAAGGGACACATACATACAAGGCCTCAACAGCCTGAGAAATTAATTACGCCACTGAAAAGTTTAGCCAGCTGTAGGACAGTCCTACCTCCTAGTCCTGTAGGGCTGTCCTACAGCTGGCTAACCTTTCAGTGACTTCCTTCTTTCATCAATACAGTTCTCTTCCCCAAGTGGCACAGATAATTAGAAAAGGGATATTTCCTTTGAGTGACTAGGCGCTCCTCCATTTAAAAGCAGTCCAGCAACACTGGGCTTCACCTCCCCAGTATTCCTCATGTACGGCTTTCTGTAGGTCTTGCTTTTACCGCTAGCAAATATTTCAGAACGAAATGGAGGAAGCAGATGACTGGTCATCCATGTGGCTCGAAGAAGTTACAAAGCGCATGTCCGAAAAAGAGACAGTGGCCCACACGAGACTACCGGTGACGTCACGCATGGTACAGGGAGGTCGGAAAGGGAACCTTCAGAAGTTTCGGTTTGGTTTTGAGCTTCCCAGCTCTTTTGGCAACTAGCGAGTCCCCTACTGCGTAAGAAACTTTATTTCTCTTTTCAGAAGAATGTACTGGACTTAGTTACACAGCCATTATGATAGTTTCGGATTTCCTTGAGTCTCCCTTTAATTACATTAATCGCACTCAATTTTTTTAGGGCAGCTGCCACTTTCTTTGTGCCTGCAATCGATGAGGAACTGCATAAAGCGTATGTTGCCACCCAGATGTGAAGCAGTGACATAGACAGTGTACGACGATTTTTACGGTGCTGCTAGAATATATTGTTAATTAATACAGGTGAGTAAGGTACCACACAAAATGAACGAAAGCTGTTGAAAATGCTATCACACGCGTAACACTTGTGAAGAAGTTTGTGAATCAAAAATGTGCAGCAAAGCGTTGAGACCAAAGTTAAGTACAAGTGTCGTTGGTCAAGACCGGTGAGCCTGGTTTGCGAACGAAGGCAAAACAAAAACTGTAGGGTAGGAATGCGGCGTGCAGGCCCGATTCGGTTTCTGGAGTGAGGCACTGAAAAATATCAGTGTCAACCCTGCAAGTGCCAATTTGTACCGAACCCTGGTTCGGTCGAACTCTGGTTTTCCCGCCGACTGTCCGTTGCAGCACCCTCACTGGCCCTATTCCGAATGCTAGCTGTTTCTTGACGTGCCAACCAATTTGCTTAGGCAAATCCTCTAGGTTTTGCCTATGTCATTTGCATTTTTCTTGCCAGCTGATTCTCAAGTAAAAATTAATTCCACGTTTGTGCAACGAAGCAACTGTGGTTATGAGCGGCGTACAGTTGTGGGCAGATGGAAGGAGGACAGCAGGAAGTAGTGGGGACAAGGGGGTTAGTATGCGTCCTGAACAGACTTTAGGGGTAACTGTGCCGACATTCGCCTGGAAAGTCTTCAGAAAACCCAGGGAAAACCTCAGACAGCACAGCCGGTGACAGGTTCCGAACCCGTGTCACTTCCCAGTCTCAACGTGGAAAGCGATCATCCTAACCGCTATGCCACGGGAGCTGGTCAAGTAAAAACAGTTTCCACCGTTGGCATTTATCTCAGTCGGTACTGTCAATGCTTTTCTCATCATATTTGACATAGACAAAAACACAACTCCTTCAGCCAGAGATTCTTCTAATACTTTATTGAGACCATTTTTCTCGTGGTCGTTGATATTGCCCATGATGCTTACGCAGAATAATAGAAACTGTCAACCGCTGAATCTTGAAGCGCGTTTCTTGTGCATGCCGGACAAATAAGGCAAAGTGGGCAGGGTCTCAGTCTCTGTATCCGTGTCTCGTTTCTGATGGGCACGATGGATGTGGCCGTTGTCAGATACTGTTCGTACTTGATGAGGAGGGTTGAATTCGATCCGGTTCTTGATCGCGAAGAAAGAACCCGTGGCAAGGATGCAGATGATGACTCCGGAGATGGCGAAGACTACGTACGGGTGCGGTCCCACCCTCTTCACCGGGCTCGACTGGCCGCTGGTACCGCTGGTCTCGGGTGGGTCGGCCATGGGTGGCTTCCTTTTCTTCTTCTTCCTCAAAAACGTCTTCTGCTTCCCTTCGTTCCTCGTGGAGAATGGTGATGTTGATGCCACTTCAGGAACCCCTCCACAGCTCTCACGAAGGCAGAACCAAACAGCAACAACTTTATTTAGTGATGATGATTGGGAGTTATGCTTGGTTCACACTGTTGCATTTTCATGCGTTACGGATGCGGCGCGACACGGTTGTCATGACAACGAAGCACGACACTCCGAAAAGCACACGCACCGCAAGAGTTGAGCTCGACCGAACTCCATGCGGTACGGGCTACCTGCGGAGATGCAGCTGACCAATGAGCGAACGCGCTCCGCGCAAGCGCATCATTGCTGTGCTGTCGCGTGCTTTTCCAACGTTTTTTCCTTCTTTTCAGCAGAAGCGCTGCTGCTGCCATTTGAACAACAAGTGGCCAGTTTACGCGCTCTGTATGACGCAGATACGCTTCAATACACCTCAAAGTTTCGCCGACCACATCACGTTGCCCGTTCATGGCTACCTGTGGAATGGAGACGTGGTGGAGTGGAGACGTGATTGGTCAACCACAAGCGTTTGACGTATCAAGAACGCATATGTCTGAACAGCGTGTCGTACGACAGCCGCCTCCGCACTGGATCCGCACCGTAACCGCAACGGAGAGAAGTTTTAGTGTGAACCACGCATTAGGTCATCTGTACAAATGTGCGAGAATGCAGAAGGCACTAAGCTGAAGAACTAATGCACGATCACGTGCGGATCACGTGCGTGATACTGATGACGAAATCAACATAGTTCACGAAAGTCATCCCGCAGCAAAGAAACTGACTAGGGGATGAAATCAGGCGCTAGGGGAAGGCATCCAGACGGGTGACATTTACGTTCCCTCATATATTCTTCTACAGGACCGTCACAAGAAGCAGTGTATAACTCCAGCAAACTCTCAGCCACTGAGGCTAATAAGTTAACGGGTACCACAGAGAGTCTGATGGAAAGGGGGAGGGCTTATGTCGGTTCTTAGGATGGCCCACGGCCATAACCAGGGATATTCCCAGGGTTCTCACATCGGGGCAGGAGGGTGTCTTCTAAGCGGGACGTGATACTGTATCAGCTGCTTTTGCGGCGTTCTGCGTCATACTTTTTTTAGGGTGTTGAAAGATTTGGGGGGTGTTAGGGGTTGCTAGGAAAATCCTTGGCTATAACTTATTTGGAAACAAAGTTGGCGAGAGTTGCAGTTATTCTCAAGGCCGCAAAAAAAATAAAAAATAAAAATAAAATTATTGACGCCAACAAGGGCACAAATGGGAAAGCAGGTAAGTCAACGTGACTAGAGTCACTAAATAAACTACGCTTCAGAGTATCCACTCTGAGGCAATAGGGCGAATCGGAGTCGCCATGCTGTTTCCGTTTTACCTCTAACGCCATCCATGGAGCGCCCTTCGAAGTGTTGTCTTCAGCTGCCCAACTTTATCTTCATCTATTTCTACTGCCGAACTAGAGGTGGGGCTGGAAGTCAAACGGAAACAACATGGCGGCTGCAATTCGCCCTTTTTCCTCAGTGTCGATGCTCTGAAGCGTAGCTTATTTAGTGACGTCTAAACGTGACTCTACCCAAGGAGATCAACGTGATACAACGAAGAAGGGGAACGTATTATGTAGCTGTGCAGTGGTAGGCAAGGAAAAAGGACAGGATCCATAAGTTACCGCCAGAGTCGTCTGGACGTCACACTCCACATCCAGAAGCACTATCTCAACTGGATCACACGGTAAAAGTCAGGAAAAAAAGAAAAGAAAAGGCCTATGTGCTTTACAAACATATTTACACATACACAGATATATAGATTCTGTTTGTTTTTTTTACTCGAAGGTCCACATCACCCACCAGCAATAGGGCAGTAGTGGTTCCCAAACTGTGGTTCACGACCTCCAGAGAGGTCGCGACTTTTCCTAAGGCGGGTCGCCGATGTGGTCTCCGTGGGGCGGCCGATAAATTTTAATAAAATGCCAGGTGGTGCCTGCTATTCTGCGTTACCAGGAAGCCCCTGGCAGCAGACCCAGAGGTTTCTCATAAGTGCTCTTGCATGCCGGGTACGCGACCCTTTCGATGCATCCACAGCATCGCTTTCACGTCTGCTTTCACTTGTGCACGAGGGCCAAAATCTATGTCGTGGAGTGCAATCCAAATGTCAGTGTATCGTTTCGGCTAACGTTCATGCTCGGAGATTGGAAGACGTTCGCCATCGAGAGGAGGAAAGACGGGGGATGGTCAGGACAGGGTCGTCGATATCGCTCTCCTGAGATAACTTGCAGGCAGGCAGATCGCTCGGAAATTGCACGCCGCCTCCACCTGCAGCTCCCATAAGGCCAAGGTCGTGTGGTGTCTGCGCTAGAGATGCGCGTAGTCCTGGTTTCGGATCCTTTGCATAGCAAAATTAGGGAATTTATATCTCAGGATACGTTCGCTTCCCAGGGTGTTTAACAAGGACGGATGGATTCGAATAATGGCTGGCTCCAATTCTTCTATCACGCATTTCCCAGAAGATGTCTAATTAATAAGCCCATTAATGAAATTTAGCCAATCAGTCGCTCACCAGTTGCACACGCCTTACTACGCCACGTAGAAGTGGTACCGGATGTCGGGACCTTATAACCCACCTGCGAAAATGTTTGCTTCTTGTTTGTCTGTAAGAAGAAAAAATGAAGGAGAAATTGAACTCGTCTCCGGACGTGCTCTGCTACTCCTAACATAAACTCCCACCTTCCCCCAACACAAAATAAAAACTACTACTACTACCTACTACTGACTACTTCTCAAGTGCTCTGCTCGCAAGTTCGCTATTCTGAAGTTCGATATTCACTGTTCACGTGTTCACTATTGAAGTCAATTATTCATGCACAGAGAAAATTAGTTTGAATATATAAAAAAGGGAAGATATTGAATTCGTCACCTGACTAATTCCGCTACTCCCACAGAGATCCTCTATGTGAACCCCACAGAAAGGGAAAAGAAAACGAAAAGATAAAAATAGAAAAACACCACCCCTCCCTGTCACCGAACTGTATGTGCCCAGCAGTGCGTAGCCGTTATATGGAATCTGTGTTTGTGTTTTGGGACAGCATTCTAGGCATGTGTTGTCGAGTTGCCCTTACCTGTTAAGCCCGGTTTCACCAACGCCGATTAGCGCTTGGACCGAGATCAACGGTTCCTTAACTTGAAATGAGCGCTTAACTGTGCTTCACAGAAGGCGGTTATTATTACTGAAACATTCATCACGTCACCAACTAGCGTTTGCAAAACAGAATTGAGCGTTAGCTTCCAAGTTTTAGCAACGCTTGATCTCAGTTCAAATTTAACCGGCCTTGGTTTCTCGGAATTCGTTTCACTTCTTGGGGATACAGAGAAAATCAATGCTAACAGCTCTTATATGTATTTGTATAAATACGAAATCTCGAATAAAAACAAGCTGTTTATTTCCACATTGAAATTAAACACTGTTTTTTCCTGTTTATTTCCACGAATAATTTGTAGCAGGAACTGAAGCCGCAAAAGCCGCCATGTGGACTTTACAGGCTCAGAGCTCCGAACAATTGAGACGAACAAATACAATCACCACAGACGTTGGACTCAAAGACTAAATCGAATTTAGTTATTTGGCGCTTTCCTATTGGTTGTCAGGTTGACCACAGCCAGGCCACCATCACCCTAGATACAGAAAGCCTGCTTACTCGTCGACGTGACGTAACTACTAAGGGTCCGCCAATTAGGATCGTGCTTTCAACGACCGTAGCACTGAAGGCCAGGCTGTGCCCATACGCACATACAAGCCCATACAAACAAGTATGGGCTTGTTTGTTTAGAAGTGGATAAATGCGATGTATGTCTGTCTAAAGGGTCTGATAATTTGGCCGTTACGAGAATGTTTGAGAAAGTCCATGCCAATGACTTTCCGAAGCACGTTTGGCGTGCAAGTTGCTGTAATATTAGACTGCTTTGAGATGTTTATCGATAGATCATCGACATATCTTGCAAAAGCGTTCACATGATCTCATTATAAGCATCACAATAATGTCAAGTACCTGATAGGCATTGCAGCGCAAGGTGTAGTTACCTTCATTTCCGAAGGTTGGGGTGGGGGGAGAAGCGATAAAACAATCACACAGTCATGTGGTATACTGGACAATCTGTTGCCAGAAGATTCTGTTCTGGCAGATTGTGGTTTCACAATTGCGCACACTGTTGGCCTTCACGGTGCAAGGTTGGAGATTCCTGCGTTTACACGAGGGAAGGCACAGCTGTCACCCTGGGAAGTGGAGTCGACGAGGAAATTAGGTGTTGGAATACATGTAGAACGAGTTATTGGGCTTGTGCGTTCCAAGTATTATATTCTCAAAAGGACGGTACCCGTTGAAATGCTTTCAAGAAAAAGTGGAGATGATGCCCCCGTGCTAGACAAAATTGTGTACATCAGTTGTGCTTCAACAAACCTTTGTAATTCTGTTGTGCCACTAAACTGCTACTGTAAATAACTCAGGCTGATTGTTTTTTACAGTTTACACACATATGTTGTATATATATATATATATATATATATATATATATATATGTCTACGCCTCGCATTAGCTCTTGTCAGCTTTCTTTTGTTCACAGAACCTCAGTTGAGTGGAATTTGCTTTGTCATATCTTTACATGATACAGACACGTTTGTTTCAACTATAACTAGTGTGTTTGCTAACACCTTAGCATAGTCTCTCGCACTCGTTGATATTACCATGTTGTCATACGTATTGTTACCGCCGAATTTTAACAATCCTGCTTCTTATGCTTGCTGTGTTTATTGTTCGGCCTAGTGTCTCTTTGCTTAGGCTGCCACTGGGCGGTCAGCAATATTACCCAAATAAATAAATATATATATATATATATATGTTTACTGATCGAGCGTGCCACAATCCCAGCTGTGGACGGCCGTTTCGAGCTTCTTGGCTCTCATCGGCACAGCGTAGGGATGTGACACGCTCTTGGGTCGGCACAAACACTGTGTCTCTGCAAGACATCAATGTTTCAGGGTGTTAGCAACACCTCTTGAGGCCGCAGTGCAAAGCCAGTAAGTACAGATACAAATATAAAAATGAGCAAATGCTCCATGGCTGCACGTGAGGCATATGTTTACTGATCGAGCGTTCCACAATCCCAGCTGTGGACGGCCGTTTCGAGCTTCTTGGCTCTCATCGGCACAGCGTAGGGATGTGACACGCTCTTGGGTCGGCACAAACACTGTGTCTCTGCAAGACATCAATGTTTCAGGGTGTTAGCAACACCTCTTGAGGCCGCAGTGCAAAGCCAGTAAGTACAGATACAAATATAAAAATGAGCAAATGCTCCATGGCTGCACGTGAGGCATATGTTTACTGATCGAGCGTTCCACAATCCCAGCTGTGGACGGCCGTTTCGAGCTTCTTGGCTCTCATCGGCACAGCGTAGGGATGTGACACGCTCTTGGGTCGGCACAAACACTGTGTCTCTGCAAGACATCAATGTTTCAGGGTGTTAGCAACACCTCTTGAGGCCGCAGTGCAAAGCCAGTAAGTACAGATACAAATATAAAAATGAGCAAATGCTCCATGGCTGCACGTGAGGCATATGTTTACTGATCGAGCGTGCCACAATCCCAGCTGTGGACGGCCGTTTCGAGCTTCTTGGCTCTCATCGGCACAGCGTAGGGATGTGACACGCTCTTGGGTCGGCACAAACACTGTGTCTCTGCAAGACATCAATGTTTCAGGGTGTTAGCAACACCTCTTGAGGCCGCAGTGCAAAGCCAGTAAGTCACATCCCTACGCTGTGCCGATGAGAGCCAAGAACCTCGAAACGGCCGTCCACAGCTGGGATTGTGGCACGCTCGATCAGTAAACATATGCCTCACGTGCAGCCATGGAGCATTTGCTCATTTTTATATTTGTATATATATATATATATATATATATATATATATATATATTGTCCTTTCTTGTATATATCGTGTGTCAATAAAGAACTCTATAGCTTTAACCAGATGTGCCGTTTTATTCGCAGATACGACAGATTCAATCACAACAAAAATAGTAAGCAACACCTGTACAGAGGAGTCATGCACACAAGGAAGCAAATATGAAAAAACAAGCTCGTCAGCTCAAGCCTTTGCAGTCTCTACAAAACCAATGTCTTTACTACCAGGTCCGTGCAGAAAGAACTGTCAAACTGGATCTTCTCAACGCGGATGCCTCGCCGTGTCCCCAAGATGAAGTAATGAAGTAACAATAGTCTGTCTTCACAAACATCATCTGCATTTGAATTTGGCAGAAGTGCTCGTGCGCCCTCTTCAGCTTGGTCTGTTTATTGACGTATTCAATTGCTCTACCATGCTCTAGAGCAATGTCCACAATTCCTTTATCTCTGCAACTGAAGGGGCATTTAATTTCAATCACTCCTCTTCCACAGCAGCTGCAAGACACCATGCCATCTGGCGTTGCCGCAAGGTATGGGTGGTCGGTGCAGATGTGCAAACCAGAGTCCTCGTAGAGGAATGAGACGTGCTGGGCCAAAGTAGCTTTCAAGAATAATTCCTTACGTGCCGCTGTTTCTTTTTGCTTCCCCCACCTTGTGGCTTCCATCTCCACTTGCATTCTCCCGGGTAGCAGATCCTCTTAACAAGTGAGATTGCAGGGGTCGCTAACGATGTCCTACAAGCTGCTTTTGCATTTCATGCCGTGATACGTCCTGCCCTGAACTGAAATCATCGATCACTGCCAGCCTGTTGGCGAGTTTCCCTTTCAATGTGTGCGGCAACCTGGAATTATGTACAAATTATTCTCAGTCCATTATCATTGTTAGTATTCCTCACTCACCTCAGAATCCACTTTAAGGGTGCTAGCGCTTCTCGTGCATTCCGCCAACAGTTCTTCGTCACAAGTGGAGACAGCTTGGTCATGCAGTCCTGTCAACAGAGCAGATTCGCATCTTGACATTGTTGGCACATATCTCTCACAGTATGGTTCTATTAGAGAAAATATTGCTGACTTCGTGGGAGCTGCATCAACGGCTTCCAGAAATTTCCTCCATTCCTGTAAGCTGGGCCCTGCTACTTTGCGCTGGCTTCCAGTCCTCGGTGATATGGTGCTGTCAAGCAAGATCAAGTCGCTTCTTCTTGTGCACAGCAGATGAAAAATCGACCCTAGAAATAGGCTTGTACTCCAACTTTTTTATGTGAGTTGGGAGCCACGCATTTGGTTTGCCGTACACGCTCGTCCATCCCTGTACTTCACTGCAGCCTCTAGGTAGAACAACACAGCACTAATGTGGTAGGAAGGCCTCACCAAGGCTTGCCATACAAGTACAGTGTGCAGTCAAAACTTCCCCGTCTGGCTTGAGCAACAACCACTGCAGAAGTGGCGTGTTGTTAATGTTCTGAGAGTCATTGACCTTGAAGGAGGGAATGAAAGAAGAAACTGTAAAGACATACCCGAATCCAACACTAATCTTGTGAAAATGCGTGTTCGTGCCCTACATTGCTGAGAACAACAACATGTCCGTTTTCGAGCGTCTTCATCCTTGGGCTTTCTACCCAGCCGCTGGTAAGGTAGTTGTGTACGTCTAGAGCCTTTTACGCCTTAATCTGATCTCTCGTCACGAAACTCGTAGCGTGTACAAAGTAGTCCTTAATGTCTGTCATTTCCACGTTCGGATAGAGCATCCCGCTTCCTTTCCACCAGGAGATAATGACATGGGATCAATTCCTCCACAGCTTATGATCTTGTTCCGGTAGCGAGACCTGGCACCCTCGCAAAGTTGATCACCAGATGTGAGATGTGACCACCAACATGGCGCGGAGCGGCGGCGCTGCATTCGCGTGACGTAAGATGAAAACTCCCTATATGTGTATGTTTTCACATTTTTATTTTACTTTTTAATTGTCTAAGCAGGTGCACAACCATTTTTTGTGCATGGCACATTAGCAGAACAAACGTTTTACCTATGCGTAGTCTTCTTTTTAATATTGAGTACGTGCGGAGTTTCACTGCACAGCACAAACCACTATAAGTATTTACTCGATCACTTTGTTTATTAAGCGTTGGAGCGTCGAAGTATGAGTGAGAGAAACAATCTTGAGCTTCACCGCATAGCATCACTATGCTTTGCCATTCTTCTTGATAAACATTTAATTAGTTTCTTATGTTGAAGTGCAGCGCACACCGTCTAAAACAAAAACGATCCTATGCTTCCCTGCAGGTGCAGCTCTACAGGGTTCCGTGATGATCTGTTCAATCGACATTGAAATCGTTTTTCTCTAGAACGAGCTTCTCTGCACAGCATCAACTATCCATATTTCTCGATCATGTGCGTCTTCCTGCTCAGCTTTTTAGTACGAACGCGTGCGGAGCTAGCGGGTTTCAGTGCTTAGCATCAAGACGAGGTTTTTTGCGCTCTGCTTAATAAACATTGATATGTTCTGTCTTCTTTTTTTTTTTTTTTTTGCTGTTGTTGAAGCACACTATCTGTGACAAAATCCGTAATTCAGCTTTTAAGAATGAACGCGCTTCACTCTATAGCATTATTTATGTTTTTTCCTCGCCATTCTGCTTGATAAACACTGAACTAAATTTTGATGTTGAAGTGCAAAGCACACTATGACACAAACGAAAGCTTGTTCCCAGAGGTGGGCTTCCCCCTACGCATGCATACAACATGGCTAATCCAACTTTACTCGTGTTCTATGGAGAGATGGGTAGAGTGTGTTTTAAAATATGTACATCGTACCCTGATTTTTTTTTTAATTTACCGTTAGCACCGCAAGGCAACCGTGGCTATGAGGGGCATGGATAGCATGAAGGAGGCTGACTTCAGACGGCGGCCCCGAACATGTTGATGTAAGCTGCCTTATTCATGTTTTGTAATGTTCCGCAGCAGATTAGGCTTCTAATGCTGTCTCTCTTGCTAGAAGTATGAACCAATGAGCAGTTGGATAGAAATGAGTGACCAATGTAGTTAGAATGGACATTATCAACACTCGCGGCGCGGCTGTCCATCGCCAGAGGGGGCGTTCACACGGGCCGATTTTCAGCACCGACTCAGACCAACTCCAAGCAACGTCTTTGGACCAATTGTGAGACGGTGCCGTCTCCGCGTTCACACGTACCAACTCGTTAGCTCCACCCACAACCAACCTTGCCTCAGCTTATTTCGCGAGAAAAGCACAACTGTCTTAAAAACTGTCTATTGATATGTTTGTTCGGCGTAACTTTTTCAACAAAACAATTATCCCTTAGCTACATCTACACAGTTCGTAATCAATGCATTTGAATGTAAGCTAGGAAGTCAGGAGCTAAATCGCATCGCCATCGGGAGCGGACTTCCGGCAGTTTGTTGCATGTGATCGTTTCGAATCGCAAGTGCTCTACCTGTGCCTGTTCAATCAGCTGCGCCTTTTATATTTTATCAAAGTTCGGTTCTACATTGTATATTTGGTTAATAGTTGTCCGTAATTTTCAACCGCGTGTTTGTGTGACCGTCGTTTTCTTTGTGCAGTGTACATACGTTTTCTTGAAGTGTTCAGTGTGTGGTTTTGTGTGGGATTTTGTAACTATGAAGACGTCTTCGCGAAAGCGTAAAGCAGCTGCCCTAATTGTTACCATGCTGCCTGACCTTGTGTCTGATGGCAGCAAAACTGTGCAAAACAAGAAGAGGCCGTGGGTGAAGGCAATAGCACAGGCCCGTCCACAATTCCCAGTAAACCACTAATATTCCTAGGATATCTCTACAAGATCGTGAACGTCGTGATATCTTGACATCCAGGCGATATCTGTGGGATATCCCAGAACAACATTCGCGTTTTAGTTTTACCCAGTAAATAACTGATGTCCCAGGGATGTCTGTAGGATATCGCGCTTTGGATATGTTTCAAAAGAAGCGGCCTGCATCCCCGAGGTATCCATGCAAGATCTAGTATATACCAGATTTTGGGCACGAACTGATTTGAACCATTGAGCGTCGGTGGGATGTCGCCAGGACGTCGCCTAGAGATGTACGGATAAATATGCGATGTTTCACATGTTATTTGGACAGTAACTTTTTTCTTGCGCTGAGAGCAAGCAATAACTTCTGTGAACCTTGACTAGATATCGGGGAACAAGTAAAACCGTTATGTATTTCTATCGTTCGCGTCCAGCTCGCCATGCAGCGTATTTATCTTTGCGTGACACTAGTCGAGCAATAGAATTCGACCACTTTTACAGCCCCACTCGGCAGGTAATCACATTATATACAATAGCCTGAATTAAAAACACAATACACACAATACAAGGAATGTCAGAAACGTTATTGGTTATACCTTGAATCTGCACATACACGAATTAACTGCAAAGACGCACCCCCTCACTGTTACATATGTATTATGCCGCCATACTCTTATAATGAACGTGCCACGACAACTTGTATTTCAGTGTATACTTCAGCCATTTCGGCAGCACACTTTATTGTGGATGCTCTAGTATCCCTCCGCCTACGCGGTGGGGTGGAAGGGGGCACACAATGGGGGACCGCTTTTATTTTTAGGGTGAGAGCAGCTTTAAACACACTTACGTTCATTAATTACCATATGTATATGTATTGTAGATATGTAGGCTCCGTGGCGTCGTCACTTCTGATGCATCAAGTGAAATCAGTGCACATTATATTAGATTTTAACAGTCAGAACAACGGTTCATAAACGTCCCACATTTGTCCCAATCCGGTCCTTGCAGTAGAGTTTCTCCAGCAGCTGGAGCGCCCTCTACCAGCCACGTGGTAACATTTGAGTAGTAACTTCGGGCGGGTCCTTTCCTTCGGTTTGACATGTCTCGCTAAATGGTGTCCATGCACTCAAGCGAAGCTTATACCAGTCGCTCAGTACAGCGCACTTTTATTTAGTGGCTCTAGGTTATACAAAGTTACACTGCACGTTTGTAATGTTTTTTAATGAAACATGTATAAGACGCGACGAGATGCTATGCATGACTCTAGCCAGGCAAATCTCGCCGAAATGAAAAAGGAGTCGAATACTCCCAATTTCTTCCGTGGGTTTGACATTTTTACGGTTGCTGGTTATTACGGGTTTCTTTTTCTTCTTATGCTTTTTTTTTTCTTTTCGGTGGGTTTTACTTTTTCACGTTTCTGGCGGATGGGTTGGCGTTCTCTTTTGATACATTCCTTGTGGAATTCGGGGCAGAGGTCAGATTGCGGTACTACACGATCATCCTGATAGGAGAGGCCCGTAATAGATAATAGTGAGTTTTAGAATACCATACGCTGTCGCTTTTGCGTCTTGGTTCTGCGCAATGCGCTGCTTATGTCTTGCGCGTGCGAACCACCAACGCTTTGCCTTACGTGCGCAAAGGCGACAGCGTACGTTATACCACGGTTATACTGAAACTCGATCACTATTAAGTGTGCAGCAAAGTACGCGGAAATCCACCCCTCTCATTACAGGGCTCTCTAAACGACAACAACGCAAAACGGCGTCAGTGCATGTGTCTGTGTCTGACTTTTTAGCTCCCCGGCACTGGGGCTTTCACGCTTTTAATCATGAACCTAAAGAGACCTTACGTAATTACTAAGCTAAAGGTGCCGTCATGTCTACTGTTCAATGAAAGAATGTCTAAAACTTGCTGTGCAGTTCTGCATTTTCGAAATTTCATTTTCATTTCGAACGTTCCTGCAGAATATACTATTACAGTTGTGCAATGCGCTCTCACAGACATAATTTCGTTGATACTAGAGAGCCACCAGGCAAAGGAAACGCCAGCTCAGTATCCGCGGCAATTTTAATCGAAATTCATTGTCACCTGTACCGTTTGTGAATAGTTTATACAAACTCAGGGACCAACGTAGCCGTGACCTACGCCTCCGCGTGTTTTAACTCTACATATCTAACAAAAACCATAAGAACACCATAACCGTTCAACCGCAACATAACAATTAGGCAAATCGACAACTTCTGAGATTACATGCGTGCGGAAATAGAATTTTGCAAATGTCAGGGATTTTGGCATGAGTCCAAGCCAGCACACGTTACGACAATACCCCGGGAAATCTTCAGCCGAATGATGTGCACTCACAGATCCTTGACCCTTTGACAGCGCTACTTGGTCCAATAAAATGTCCAGGCAGTTCATGGGCCAGAAACCGTGTCATAACAACAACCAACAACTTTAGCTACAGTATTTCTAAGGCCAAGTAGAGCAGGAACAGCCGCAACGCAGTCAAATCGTGTAGTCAAAGCAAGCGGGGATACGGACCCTCTACTACCCAACATTTTGCGCAGCGCCGGTAGGGGACATACGACGCAGGCTCCACCTGCGTGGTGCAAGGAGCGGATATCCCGAGGTGGCATCGCAAGGAGATACCTGCGACGTCCTAACAGTGCCCATATCCTGGTCTCCTGTATGTCGCATGGATATCTGCATATATGGATATATAATATATAATATCCATATATATAATATATATATGGATATTCAGGCTGCTCCCAGGGATGTCCCATTGTACAAAATGGGACATCCTACAGACATCGGCTGGACATCTGTTGTTTGTAGGCGCGCAGAGGAGTCTGCTTTTTATTCTTCCCTGAGCGTTGAAGACTTTAGAGGCTACCTTCGGATCAGCACGAATGATTTCGAGGAGCTGGTGTCCGGTATCCGCGGGGCTGTTGAGTGCCAAGACACACTGATGAGAAGTACGTTAACCGTGGAAGAGCAACTCACGATCACGCTCCGCATCCTAGCAACAGGTAACCACTGTTCCTGGATCAATGCCGTCTTATATTATACCGTTTGCGACATATTCCCTTCATAACAGGAGAGTCGTTCTACTCCCTCCACTACTAGTACTGTATTCATTCCCAGAAATCCGGGACACGGTTTCTTAAAGTTGGCTTGACCGGCGTACTCGCTGCCCTCCATTGAAGCAATGCATTCCACCTGGTTTTGATAGAATATCTGTTGACGCTGAGCTTTAGAAAGAAAAGCCCAGAGGCCCACCGATGGTGTACTAGTGGAATGAAAGCGCAAGAGTGTCGCAGTTTTGTTCCTGGAGGACTTATTTTCGCCGTGTTGGCTTCGTGGCAGAATGCACTGGTGTGCTATTTTTGTTGTACTTGGCTAAAACAGTGGGTTCTCCAGAAAATGCGCATGGAGGACATGAAAGTTGAATTTGTCTTGTACGCTTTGCAACTTTGTGCACTGTTGTGGGACGCTGCAATTTTGTTCCCACAACAAAAGAAGTATTGACAAGCTCGGTGTGGCTTGCGAAGCGGCTGTACCTTCATTCCTGCAGAGGTGAGGTACGGGAAGCGTTGGGTCAGTGGTAAAGATGTTGGTCACTGGTTTCGGGGGCCGTGGTTCGATCCGCGGTCTGCTCGGTTTTGTTGTTTTTTTTTTTCTTTTTCACTTTCTTCTTCCTTTTCTTTCCTTTTTTTTGTAGAGGTAGTTAAACAGAGGTAGGTATGAGAGTAACGGCAGGGCGAGAGCTTCCGAGTTTTGGCTTAATAATGCCGTTGTGGACCTATGCCACACTGCATGGCGTTCAGTTTGATTTAGTTGCTCTAATGCTGTGCGATCGCCTGTGCAGTTAATATGTGCATATCAGATGACTTCCCCTCGCACTCCCACTTACTTCACCGCCACAGGAATTCCCGTTTTGCACAATACCACGCGCGTTTGTTGTAATGTAGATTATTGTAAATCATTTAAAATAAATTTCGGACTTGTGGCATAAACGCCCTTTCTTCACTGTAAACTCCAGGTCGATGTGACAACGGAATCAATTATGTGGGCCAACTTTGACGCGCTCTAATGGTAAGGGTATTTAAGATGAACGAATTACAACGCGTGTTTGTTTTAGCGTTGATACATGATACATTTACCATAAATTTCGGACCTGTAACGAATGCAAACATCTCAGGGAAAAGAGCTGTAGCTTAAACGTTCTTGTCCCTGTCCTTGTCCCTGTCAAGGTGCAACTCACCAAATTTTAATGGATAGAGGTCGACCTGACACGGAATCGTCGTGCGGGTACACTTTAACGCGCTATAATGGCGAAACTAATTGAAATGCACAAAGTGCCACGCGTCCCGAGTGGCTCGAGACTACCATCTCCATTTTTTTCTTTTAAAATCAATCAATCAGTGTACATGCTTGTCGATCATTTACCATCAATTTCAAACACGTGGCTTAAACGCCCTTTGTTCCCTGTCAAGGCGGAACTCATCAAATTTCCATTGATAGAGGTCGACCTGTCACGGAATCGTCGTGCGGGTACACTTTAACGCGCTATAATGGCGAAACTAATTGAAATGCACAAAGTGCCACGCGTGTTTGTTGTAGTGTATATGCTTGTCAATCATTTACCATCAATTTCAAACATGTGGTCTAAACGTCCTTTGTTCCCTGTCAAGGCGGAACTCATCAAATTTTCATTCATTGAGATCGATGTGACGACGGAGTCCTGGTGAAAGCCAACTTGGACGCGCTCTAATGGTGAAACTAAATAGGATGCACAAAGTTACAAGCATCCTTTTTTGTTATGTAGATTTTTTTTATGTAATGCATATCGAACTTGTGGCTTAAACGTCCTTTGTTCCCTGTAAAGACACAACTCACCAAATTTTCATTCGAGGTCAATATGACGACGGGGCCAATTATGCCGGTCAGCTTTGACGCGCTCTAATGGTAATTGGAATTAAAGTGCAGAAATTCCTAGGCATGCTTTTCGCAGTGTAGATGCATTTCAATAATTTAACATAAATTCCGGACATGTGGCTTAAACTTCCTTTATTCTCTAACTCGCCAAATTTTTCGTTCTCATGCAGCATTGTGCAAGGCCGTAACCTTCCTATACGGGTTAACTCGTTCTAATAGCAAAATAATGAATATGTTAAAAATACCATGCGTGTGTTATTGTCATATACATGGTGTCCCCGCTAAATGTGACCATATTTTTTTAAAAGTATATTTAACACTTTTTCCGAGATCATTTTCCGAATCCATTTTCCGAAATCAATTGCAATATATCATATGCTGAAGGGCGCTCTCTAGGTAGGCATTAGGAGACTCCTAAGGCAATGTCTTAATTAACTTTCGACAATTAACTTTTTAATTATGAATGCTACGAAGTTGTTCCAATGAGAACATCTGACCTCTTCGGTCACCATATAGCAAAGCCATTTTCAGAACAAAAATTCGTTCGATAGATCATTCGCAGAAAAAAAAAAAATCCTGAAGGAACACCATTTCTTTATTTTATTTATTACACATCTCTAGAGTCGCGTCTTTCCTTCGCCCCCAACACGAGAGAATGAAAGAGCCATATGTGGGGAAGTTACTTTTATTTTGTAGTGCACTACCATTACTCACTACTTTTTCAAAAAGTAACGCGTTACTTTATTCGTTACTGTTGCGGTAGTAGGGAACGCGTTACTAACGCCGTTACTTCTAATAAGTAACGCCGTTACTTTTGCATTACTTCACCAGTTGTCCTTATAATATGTACCATTTTTGGTTGAGTTACATAAGTGCATTCCGGAAACCCATACAAGCAATGTTGGGCACAACCAAGGGTCACCCATGGACACAACTTACATGTACGATTTATTGCAACGCAGGAGTAGTTGATGTTCAAAATTGAGCTTCGCCCGTTTGGCTGAGAGGACGCCTAATGACCAGTGAGTGCTCCTTGTCAAGGTTGATAGAGGCGGTGACCTTTTATCTCAAACAGTACAAATCCAAATAGCCAATTCCTTCGTACTTTGTTACTTGTTCAGAGGCTATTTTTCTGTCGCTTTTGCCCCATTCGTCCGAGAAATACCCGAGGGAGTGTGGTAAACATAGGTGAACAAAACAAAACAGAGATGGTTAACAAAGGTGACATCTCAACCAGGGTGGGTCAATAATCTTTCTTTCGCGTTCTTCGTGGTTGCCGATGTGACCTTCTTGTCATTGTTGAAGATGAATAGAATAAATCGGAAATTTTCCCGTATTCTGCAGGCACTATCCTCGCTCAAGCTTTCAAGTTTAGACGATGAACCAATGTTCCCGAACACGCAGTAACGTATAACGCCGTTACGCGTTAGTTATTAAAAGCCAATCTTCGACGCATGAGTCGGCACTGTGCTGTTTCACTCTCTCGCATCGGGGGCACGAAAGACGCTTTTTCCAAGATGCACAATGAACAAAATAAAGAAAAAAAAAGTGTTTCTTCACGAATTTTTTTCATGCGATATATCGAACAGACTTTTGTTCTGAAAACGGCTTTGGTATCTAGTGACCGAAGAGATCAGATTTTCTCATTGGAACAACTTCGTAGCTTTTCTAATTAAAAAGTTACTTATTGAAATAATTAAGACATTGCCTTAGGAGTCTGTTAATGCCCTCCTAGGGAGTGCCCTTCAGCATACGCTATATTGCAATTGATTTCATCTCGGAAAAGTGATAGATATATTTTTAAAAAAATATGGTCACATTTAGCTGGGATACCCTGCATACAGGGTACGTGAAGTAAGACTGAATGAATTTGATGAAATCCGCGAATGACTTTCTTTTTCGCAAAAGTCGTTCAATATATCTATTCCGGACGCGACCAATTCAAAGGTGGTGGCGTATAAACAAATAGCGCAGCCGTTAACTAACGTTCCCGATTAATCATTATAATTAGTGAAAATACGTTGACTGCGTAATTGCAAAGATGTAGAGCATAACCCTGAGGGGCCTACCATGAGAGAACCGAAATCACAGAGCCTTTTTGCGCTCTAGTAAAAAAATGTGCGAACATACAAAATAATTGAACACTATGCGGGCTTTGCGGCAATTTCTCCTCTACCTGTCTCGGTGTCACCACTTCTCAACTGACAACAGGTTGTTCCTGAAATCATGGAACAGCCCGCTTTGTCCCTGGCTTGAGGGAAATAGCGATGTTGTTTCTCAGTCTACATTATCATAAAACGTGCCGTACTTGATTTTCTTTCCGTCGTTATCTCGTTTGATCTGCACAACACAGTTCGCGATGTGATGTGATAAACGTCACGCAATAAAACTACAAATGCATTACTGTAAAAACCTGGCAGGAAACAAAAACGCAATCACCCATTCCGCTGCTCAATAAATGTCCACGTTGTATCAGATTTGAACAAGAGAAAAACAACGAGGACGCTAGGAAGCGGGGGGCCCATGTTTTGAGGAACAGCGTGATGTCAGTATCCTCAAACGGTGACAGTGAGGGTGATAGGAAAGAGCGGCTGCACGAACTCGCGCAACTCTCGACGATAGTGCATTTTCGCTCATTTTTTTTAAGGGCACAGAGAAGCGTTACTGTTTCGATTCCTGCTGACTAGACTTCTCAGGGTTGTGCTCTCCAAATTTGGAATTGCGCGCTCAGCTTGTTTTCAGGAATTACGAAGATTAATTACAAAATAATTAACGGCCGCACTAATTACATTGATAAGACACATGCCGTCCACAACTATTGCACTCGAGTACATTGTGCTGCTTGGGCATCTCTCTTCCTTTTGTCTTTGATTCGAGCGCCTATTTGAACAACACCTCCAGGAAATGGAAAAGGCCTGTCCCTTGCGTCACACTGGAAGGCCTGCTGTTACTATTGTGGATGCTGCCATGAAGTAAATGAAAGAACGAACGAGAAGAAAGCTCGAAGCAGGTCGCAGGCCTCCATATAGGTGACGTAAGCGTGCATGCCCGACATTATTTAGGAAGTGTGGGTTTTCCAATCACTTTTTTGTGCCGAACGTGACTCTGCTTTCACCTCTAGATGTTCTGAAAATAAGCAGTCTTCCGCTTGTTTATTTTCTTATTTTTAGTTCCCTAAGGGAGGGAGTTGACAACCGACAAGCATTCTTGATGGTGCCGGGAAGAGACTAAGACGCAAAATTTGGAATTAAACATTGAAATGTCCTCATGATAAGGCCAAGAACAAACTGAAGCGTACGATACAGTGATCACGGAGTAACAAGGTGCAAGTAACAAAGTGAGGTGCAGTTACTGAATTCGCTTTCTTAGCTTATAGAGCATAATTTCTTTTCAGCATAATGTAGGATAATTTCTGGGGTTTTCCTCAGACGCTGTCACACATACGTCGGCACATTTCTCTCAGAAGTCGGACTATTCTCTAGAGAGCTGGCCTCATATTTTCCCTCTCCCTCGCGCGCCCCGCCCACCCGGAGCGCGCCAATGGGAGGACGCGTGGACGGTATCGGCTGAGTGCCATCTGGGGGCAGAGGTTCGAACGTAGACGGGGACGTGCTTTTGGCGATGCTACGTCCACTGGGTCGTTCCATCCACCACGGCCCTGAGTTGGCCCGTGAGATGGCGCTGCTCGACCGCTCCGCGTCGTCTGCTCCAGCAGCCATATTGCTTCCAAGACGCCGCGGATCGCGTGTTAGGATAGCTGTAGTCAGTATTACATCGCGTTGATTTCGCGGCTGTGCACCAAAAATTTTGTGACTTCCTGTGGTGGGACTCGGCTAATGCTTAATGAAACAGGGCACAAGCGTCACTACAGTATAGTTTGTTGTATTCTGTAGCTAACAGACGAATTATGTTGGCGCGTGTTCGCCTCTAAAAGGCATCGTCGAGTCTCGTTTGCGCTCTATAGATCAGTTTTTTTTTTCTTTTAGTTCACTTGTTTTGTGGACATAAAACTATAGTGCTCGTGTGTGCGGCTTCAGGTCGACATAAATAACCTACACCAGTTTTATTCTCATCTCTTCGCAATTACATTTCTATTTCACACGCTCAATGGCTATGTGAATGCCAACTTTTTTCCACGCGCATGTAAAGTGCTGTGAATTGTTCTTCCAATCCCCCGATCCAACGCAAGCAGTTGATCTTCCATGAGGAGTAGACCGTGAGCTTCAAGTCACTACATTCCGTCTCAGCCTTTGCTCGTTTCTGCGACCTCGTCGACGGGACCATCACATGACTTGTCTGCAGGTTTTTCCTGTGCATATTCCTCGATGCTCTGGTCACAGAAATTTGTGACGGTGTTGGCTTCCTCTGCAAAGTTGATCCACTTACAATTACAGCTCAATATTTAGGAATAGTTTTCATAACTTTCAATATTTAGGAATAGTTTTCACAACTTTCAATATTTAGGAATAGTTTTCATAACTTTCAATATTTAGGAATAGTTTTCATAAGTTTCAATAATTTTCATAGTGGATATCTACATATATTTCGACGCATTACCATCCTCCACTGCCCCTTGATCTTACACTAGGTTGTCATCAACGTCAGTGTGCAAGTGTTTTGGTGACTCCTCGGAGAACTCTGCGTGCGAAGAACGGGGAATAGGAGCCTTCCTCAGCCTCGTAGGTGTCCGGTATGCAAAACCGCTTGGGACTGCCGTCCACTTCAACTTCTTTCGAATCTCCTTGTCCTCGAAGTCGTCGCGTGTGAAGTGGTCCTGATAGTGGCGTTTTGTTAGTGCCGCAGGAAAAGGAACGCAATGGCAAGATCCAACAAGCACTACTTTGATACGCCCGGCTGTTCTTCGCATAGTTGAACTGTTATTAAATACTGTGTGCAAAGGTTCTGCAATGAAAAATAAACACGCCACGAAATTTACCTCGCTCAAGCGTGTGTTATTCGTAGGCGCGAAGTTCTTCCGGCAGGATCTGTGCCGATCTACGCGTCTCGTCACTTTTGCCCGTCGGAATGTAGAAAAATGCTTTGCCTGACCCTGTCCCGTTGCAGCACAACATCCAGACATGGTTGTTCGTAGTTCCTCAGCTCTCTGAGATCCATTTCACGTACAAAAAAACAAGAGCGGCGCACGAACGTACGCGCACATGCGTCCCAGCTATTGCGTTCCCCGTAGACCCGGCGGGAGGTTGGAAGCAAAGAGGAGGAAAACGCACCACGTGACGCGCCTCGGCGAATGAGCAAGGCGGCGGCACGGGGAAAGCGAATGCGATACTCTTCCCCCGGGTACAGTGACTCTATGTGAACCCAGTGTGTGAACCTAGGGACGTGCGTTCCTTGGGACCGCGGAAATGGTCGGCGATAAGTACTGAGTCATGATCCCATTTCTGTCTCTCTCTCTTTTTTTTTCTTCTTCTTCTTTTCTGTTTTCGTGGAATGAATTGACGGATTTTGACGGCTCCTGTGTTCGCTTGTTTTTGCTTTTAATAAACGTTTCGTGATCGGCGTCCTTGAGCGATGCGCGCGTTTGTTCGTTTGTTTGTTTTTGCTTTTAATGAACGTTTTATGATGGCTTGTTTTTGCTTTTAATAAACTTTTTATGATAGGCGTCCTTGAGCGATGCCTGCGTTTTTTTCTTTAATTTTGCTTTTAATGGACGTTTTATGATGGCTTGATTCATGACCTGTTGTTGCGCGCTGACTATGAACATATCCGTGGCAAGTTTTCGGTGTCCTTGAGCGATGATCGCGTTTGTTTGTTTGTTCGTTTGTTTTTGCTTTTAATGAACGTTTTAGGATGGCTTGATTCATTGCCTCTTAGGCGCGGACTTCGGATGGCGCGTTTGCGGCGTCCCTGGGCGATGCCCGCGTTTGTTTGTTTTATTAAATATACGGAACACGCGTTGTTAGAGTGATCTTGATAAGACGTCCGCAGAATCATATCGCCCGTGTTTGGGTGATAGTAGGGCGTTCTTTGGCGTGTGTGTGTGTGCCTTCCCTTTTATTGAGCATGTCATGCGATTCGTGTGCGATGCGCTGTGGACCGGTACACGGGCGGTGAGAGGTATACCCCGTTTTTGTTTCTTTGTCGTTTCGCGGGACAATGCGTCATTATGGACTGTTTCCCTCTGCGTTTTTTTTCTTCTCTGTTTCGTACCCCCTTTTTCTCATGCGACAGCTGTTGTTACGAAAGGAATTTGATGAGATGCCATGCCCGTGCCGTTTTCGTGCGTATGTTTAGATAATGCCGACAGAAGGCTCTGGTTCTTTTCCCCCTTTTACTGAACATGATGCCACACATGTTGTTACAGAAGGACTTTGACGAGACGCCCAGGCCGTTTTTGCGCGTATGTTTGGCAATGCTGGCTAATGACGAAAGAAGACTACTTTTTTGGTGGTTTCTTTCATTAAACTTTTGGTGGCACCGTACCGCTGTCAATCGACTGGGCACTCAAATCGGACAACAACGATACTCTTTGCTGGAGTACACTTGATGTACGTGCTAGACCGTAAGGACGCTGGACTGATGTCTGGTATGATTTCGTTAGTTTGAGACGCGCCTATTTGCCTAAGGACTCTTGCGTACCACGGCGCACTGAGAAAAGCAATGCAAGCATATCGGGTGTCCACCCATTTCATCGAACGCCGGTTCGTCGAACGACGTTTCATCGACACCATTTTATCGAATGCCGTTTCCTGGAACGCCACCGGACAGTTGCTCACCAGACAATTGCCCGTCGGACAACTGCTCACCGTTAGAACCAATTTGCCACCATTTTAGGTGTTAAGTCAGATTAGAATTAGTCTGCTGGCATCTTAGACGTTAGGTCATGTTAGAATTATAGTGTGGGTATTATAGACGTTAAAGTTGGCGTATTAGCATTTTAGACGTCATTATTGTTGTTGTTATGTTAGAATCAGTTTATCGGCACTTTAGGTTCTTGGCGAAGGCGTGTTTTGCAGTTCTTCGCAATTGCAACAATGCAAATATTCGCAACAATCGCGCAATCATATCCTGAATATAGCAAAGCACATGCGTTAGCAGTGTGCCAACCTATATATAGCTGTGGCTGACGCTGATACATGATCCCAAAGCTGTTTGCGCGCGGGGAAGTTAACTGAATTAAATTTCACGTTTTATCTCTGATGCTTCGTCCTCTGTCACTCACTTATCCGCCGACAAAGCACTGATTTTCAACATCGTGATATCGGCACTAAGCCGGTGGTTATAAAACGGTTGGGGGGTTCGGCTTACGGGATATCGGCATGCGACGCGTGATCCATATCGAGCCATTCCGTATATTCACTCCGGTGTCCGCCCATTTGTTCGAACGCCGCTTGGTCGAAAGCCGCTTGGTCGAAAGCCGTTTGATGGAAAGCCGGTTGGTCGACGCCGTTTGTTCGACAGACATTTGTTCGAAGGGAGTTCAAAGCTCGCAGCGTGTCCTTAGCACCTCTTTTCTGTAACTTTTGATTCGAGCATACGGAAGCAGGCAATCAGTGTCCTCTGCTTCTTTTTTTTTCTTTTTTCTTTCAACTAAATAGGGGAGACCTCCGGTTATTTGCAGACCTTTGTCGTTCACGAACAGCACAGCTGAATAGAACAATGCGGAAGAATCAAGCGAACCGTAGGACACATACTGAAGCAAATAGCCTCAGATTGTGAGCAGCCGATAGTCTGTGCCTCTTCGGGGCACCCTTTTCATTGCTTGCGACAAATATAAAGGGAACCATCTGAAATGGGATAGCCATATGTGCGCGAAAGCCACTCGAAGTCTGTGGATGCTAAGAAGGAAGTTTCGTCATGGTACAAAATAATGATATTAAATTAACAGCCATATAAAACCTTAGTTCAACCTTGGTTGGAGTATGCATCTGCAGTCTGGGATCCCTACACATGCACGCAATAAAAAAAATGAAAAAGAAGAAGAAGGAAAAAGTAGACAAAGTACAAAGATCAGCTCCCCGGCTTATATTGTCAGGGTTTCGAGGGACCTCTTCGGTTCCATGTATGTTGCAAGAACCAAATTTAGATTCACTTGCACATAGGCGCAAAGTAAATAAACTAAAACTGTGCTTTCTCCTATACAATGTCAGTTATTGACTATCAACATTAATAATACATTGTTAAATTTTGTCCACGTTCGACGCGAATAAACCATTCAATAATGTCATTTATTTATTTATTTGTAAAAGTTGTTTGTTATTTGACAATTGACGTCAATTATTATTTGACAAAGTGTTGGGGGACTAGGGGTGAAAGGCATGTAGTCACTATCTGTCAGAGAGGAAAAACCTATCAAGTTGTCGAACGGGAGAGGGTGAGCAACCCAGGCCCTTGGACCGCTTTCTGGATGCGAAGAAGTGGGTTAGAATGAGGAGTGTGTCTATGGGCAAGCGTATTACACAGAGTTAAATATTCCTTAGGATAACAGCATCTAGGACTGACGCTTCTTTTGTTTTTCTTCTTGTTTTTTGTTACATCAACCCTACAAGCGAACCAATAAAAAAAATCGATCAAACGACCGCTGCCGTTTCGATCAAACGGCGTTCGATCAAATGGCTTTCGACCAAATGTCCATGATATGCTACAACATATAAAAACAACAGTGTACTCCACTACCGAGGTATTACGGCACGGGTTTCAGAGGACCGCCCTCGACCACATGTACTGTTGTCGGAAGCCTATCAGAAGACCGAAAATCATAACGCCGAACTATCAGAAGGTCGAATGCCAAAAGGCCGAAACATCATCACGCCGTACTGTCAGAAAGCCGAAAAATCATAAGGCCGAAAGTCAAAAGGCCGAAAATCAGAAGGCCCAAAATGGAAAGGCCAAACTGACAGAAGACCCTGAATGGGGCTGTTCTTGTCATAAGATTATAAAAAAGGTTCCTGACTCTTGTATCAGAAATCGAATAATTGGAATGCGTAGCATTTGGTGCTCAGAAATAGACTGGCTAGAGAAAAAAAAATCTACAGCATGTTTACTACCAAAAGAAAGTGCCTCGTGGGCGAATACCAGTGAATGACTTGTAGAGAAGATGGTGTTTCTCTACATTTGGTGACCCGAACGTGATTTGAACAAGCAACCGTCTGAATTGTTTGCTATACAGAAATAACTAACTATGGGTCATAAACCCAGTTAATGACCAATGAATTTACGACTGCATAGGATATCTATGACAAGATCTCTAGGATTTTTTTTTATTTTTGCTTCGCCTGCAACTTTCTGTACCGTTCTATTTCAAGAATTGTATAATGACCACGCTTGTCCCCTGACACGGGAGCACAGTATATGATTTCTTCCAGAATAGTCATCAGTTGTCCCAGGTCATTCACTCGGCTACTCACCCTACTTATCGAAAGGCCGAACAATTAGGTGCGGTTTTGAGTCAGAGCTGATGATAGGGAAGTGGTTTTAGGAATGACCGAGGTTGAAGCCGTTGTTGAAAATGGGATGAAAATAGGAAATGTCATCTCGCATAGCTCGTAATTTTTCATTTTAATTTATTGCCATTGTGTAAAATAAACACATACAATAACACAGTGGTTCATATGTCTACTTTTCCTTTTTGTTTTCCCTTAAGTGATCGAAAACACGTTATTAACGCGAAGTTCGGTGAAAGAATTTATTTGCTGTATTAATTCACAACAAGACTATCCTACTTAATTTGTAGAGCTAATCTTTTATCGCAGTTGGAATAAAAGTTTTCGTATCCTGGGTTCCTTATATTTCGGCCTTTCGATAATTCTGTTTTCTGACTTTTCGGCCTTGTGATTGTTCGGTGTTTTGATTTTTCGGCCTTTTGATTTTTGGCCTTCTGTGGCAACATGTGTGGCATCATGTTCAGTAAAAGGGGGAGAAGAAAGAGTCTTCTGTCGGCATTATCTCAACATACGCACAAAAACGGCAGGGGCATGGCATCTCATCAAATTCGTTTCGTAACAGCACGTGTCGCATGACGCAGTGAAGACAAAAAGGCGGTATGAAACAGAGGGAAAAAAAACGCAGAGGGGAAACAGTCCATATAATGACGCATTGTCCCGCGAAACGACAAATAAACAAAAACGGGGTATACCTCTCACCGCCCGTGTCCCGGTCCACAGCGCATCGCACACGAATCCCATGACATGCTCAATAAAAGGGAAGGCACACACACACACGCCAAAGAACGCCCTACTATCACCCAAACACGGGCGCAACGATTCCGCGGATGTCTTATCAAGATCACTCTAACAATGCGTGTTCCATATATTTAATAAAACAAACAAACGCGGGCATCGCCCACGGACGCCGCAAACGCGCCAGTCGAAGTCCGCGCCTAACAGGCACTAAATCAAACCATCATAAAACGTTCATTAAAAGCAAAAACAAACAAACAAACGCGGGCACCGCTCAAGGACGCCGATCATGAAACGTTTATTAAAAGCAAAAACAAGCGAGCACAGGAGCCCTCAAAATCCGTCAATTCATTCCACCAAAAAAGAAAAGAAGAACAAAAAAAGAGAGAGGCAGAAATGGGATCATGACTTAGTACTTATCGCCGACCATTTTCGCGGTCCCAAGGAACGCGCGTCCCTAGGTTCACACAGAGCCGTATATAGAGAGAGTTTGGCCATCTTTTTATCTCTTGCCGCTTCACGGGCGGAGCCTGTTTTGACGTCAGAGTCGGTGTTGCACCGCCCAAAAAGACTGAATCCAAGCGAAATCCGCTTATCAGCCAGCAGGTAAGCGCCATCTTGATGCAGTTCACCGGCTGGTCGACTTGCACTTTTGTCGCGCTCAGTGTAATCTACCAGGGTCGCCGGCTTATCACTCACAAGCGCCTGTGAAATGGGGGCTTTGTTACCAAACTGAAAGGATTCAAGGACGAAGGGGCCTCGAAGGATGCGGTACGCAACCCCTTGCATCGTGACCAACGCTTTGCATCAACATGGCGTCGGGGACTGGTTGACAACTGGACAACAATAGATCGCGGAGAGGGAGGTCGTTCAGCCGTGACGTCGCATGACGCGGTTCAAGTTAGGCTTCACCTAATGACCAAACTCTCTCTATAAACGGCTCTGGGTTCACAGATCGAGCAGCGCCATCTCACGGGCCAACTCAGGGCCGTGGTGGATGGAACTACCCAGTGGACGTAGCATCGCCAAAAGCACGTCCCCGTCTACGTTCGAACCTCTGCCCCCACGGGTCCTCCAATTGGCGCGCTCCGGGTGGGCGGGGCGTGCGAGGGAGAGGGAAAATCTCAGGCCAGCTCTTTGAGAGAATAGTCGATTTTTTTACTATTAGGGATACCACAGCGTGGTGCTCATGGCGCTCGTCGATGCAGATAAAAAGGTATGTTACAGGTCACATTCAAAGAAGACTATATGTGCATCTTTCCCCCATTATATTGCAGGCCATCTTCGTAGATACCGGGGTCCACGGAAGGTGTAACGACTCTGTGAGCTTCCGTGGTACGGAACTATTTCAGAAGCTCGAGAGTGGAGAGTGCAATATCCCTGAACCTGTCCCACTCCCTGGTACTTATAAACAATCTAAATTCCAGTCGTTTGTAGTGTAGCCGTACTACACTAAATACTTCACTGACAAAATAGCATATATGCAGGCAAGCTGGTGGACGAAATCCATTGTACAAAAAGCCTGAGCACGGACAACATTGCGGACAATACTTTGCATTTGTTATTACAGGCCAAAATGGCCCAACTGCTTTCGTAGTGGTCGCGGACGCAGCCTTCCCAATGAAAGACTACATGTTGAGACCACCAGAAAGAACTCAAAGAGAACTGCAAAGCAAAGCAAATCGTGTGTACAGTTACAGGTTAGTTGTGCAGTCTGTATCATGCACACTGGCACTAGAAAAATAGCAATTAGATAAAGAAGGCACGACATTTTAGACATGAGACAATACATAATACATACGCTGCTTTCTCTGTTCTAAGAAAGTATTTCTGCTCTGTTCGTGTTTCCTATTTCTATAAGTGCCCTAGCCACAATATTACATTTCTACTCAGGCACTCAAGGGCACGACATGTCGTCGAAAGTTTCTTTGGGATAATGGCCTCACGGTTCCGTGTCCTGCTGACCGAGATAAATGGACTGCCTGAGAACATAGCACAGATAATACTTGCATGCTATGCCCTACACAACTACGTGAGCCACAAGGGGAACCAAGGCGCGACATCACAGTCAACTGGAGTTCTTGAAGACCTGTCAGGATTTGGCACAAGGGCATCGGAAAATGCTCGAACAGACAGGTTCAGGGACTACTTTGTCAGCGAGTGCGGCACCGTGTCGTGGCAAGACAAATACCTAGACAAATAAAAGTTCAAGTCTACATCATAATTACCTTGCAACGTAAGGCCGCTACTATTACATCATCGTCGATCTGGACTCATGTAGGGGAACACCTCCTCCAGTGTGTGCATGAGGCCTGCCTCCCGCTTTGAGTTATCAAAGATAGGTTTTCTTTGAAGTGGAACAGTGAAAGTGCTTCATCTAAAACTACTGACCATGGTGCTTGTTTCACAACCTATCAACTTGCGTCAAACCTTGGGCTGGCCTGCAATCAGCAAAAACATTGCTATGTAGTTTGCATCTTCTATAATTATTCAAAGGAGGATCACTGGCAATGTTTCTTGTATTTGTCGCATATTAGTTTCTGCGAAATCTGCAGTGTCAGTAGGTACAATGAATATAAATTTGGCACAAGAATAACGTGCTGCTCGCCCTGAGGTAGTACTAGGAACACGTCATAGTGTTCATTTTGGAAAATAAATCAAATTTCCAAATGCAGAATTACAATTATCTTTAAAGGTACTGCAAAGCAGTAGACAGGCATGATATGCCGGTATTGTGACTAGAGACTTTGTTGCTTCTAAATACCATATGCGGAACCATACTACCGACAACGCGCTATAAATATTTTTAATTTGCCATGAAAGATGCGGCGTAGTGGAGCGGTGCGACGCCTGGTGTCAAACAACCCCCCGTTCAGCGGGCAAAACTGAAAATTGGTATTACACATCTGTTACTAGCAACAGGAGATATGCGAAATAGCGCCATCTGTCGAGTGCACCGCTCCCGACCGCCATGGCTAGGGCAGACATCTCACGAGCTGCAGCGCGGCTTGAGGGGGTTCCGCTAAAGAGGAATCCACGGCCGCAATTTTTGAAGCACGACTTCTCGGTGGAGTACAGAACATTTCGGCGGAATGTACGAACGACAAACAGTTCAGAAGTCTAGTCTCAGCAGCAGAAATATAGTCCTACAGTTTTCCGGTCGATTCCATTTTCAGCGAGATCTCACACGGCATTTATCATCGGCGTTCGGCATTTACATTTACTTTGTTTTCTGCAATACTTCAATTTTTAGTTTTAGCTGCTATTGTCATGGTAAGATTAAATGAGATACTGGTCTTATAAAAGGGTATTTTGATGCAGGAGTTTTTCATACCATTTGCCGCATTCTGCCGAACAATCTCTTCGTTAATGTTTTGATATTCAGGGAACCACGCCATGGTTGTAGTGCTGCTGCATTTGGTATTTGTGATATATAATTACAATATACAGGGTGTTACCCTATAAAAATCTACCCGCGCCGGCATTCCATGCTTGGCAAATACGCAATGCAGACGCAACATTGTACTGTCTGCATGTAAAGCTCTTCGGGACAATCAACCATGCTAAATTTTCACGCGATTGAGCCCCGCGATGCGAAGTTATTACGCGAAATGTGTGATTTCCGTAGTCAAAACAACCAAGATGGCGGTTTGTCAGAGGGCAGTTAAGATGTTGCTCCCGAGACGGTATACCTCAAAAAGGTTTATTTGCACATAACGCTTTCCAAACACGGAAGCGAAATTGAAACGACAAGCAGGTTATGAGGAACCGCAGTTCCACATGGCTGGCTGCGTGATGTTGTGCGACTCGGGAGCAGCGTTGGCAACATCTGAAGTGCTCTTCGCAACACCGCCATCTTGGTTGTTTTGACTACGGGAATCACACATTTCGCGTTATAACTTCACACAGCGCAGCTCAATCGCGCTGAAACTTAGCATGGTTGATTGTCCTTAAGAGCTTTACATGTAGACAACACAATGTTGCGCGTGAATTGAGTATTTGCAAAGCACGGCATGCCGGCGCTGGTGGACTTTTATAGGGTAACACCCTGTAGTATTAGGTTTCAGATTTAGATGTTGGAAGGTATCTGGTTCTATCAATGCTGCTTGCTCTCCTTAAGCCACGACTTGACCCGTTTGTGGAGCATGTGACTTCATGACCAACATTTATTTATGTTATTTAATAAATAAATATTTGATCAACATAAATCCCAGGGAGCACATGGTGGGCTAGTAAACGTCTAAATGACGTCTAAAAAAAGAGATATGGAATGTCTATAGAATGTCTAGGCAATTAGACCAAATGTCTAGTATCCCTCCACTAGACGTCAAATAACACGTCTAACGTTACGCCACCTAGCCATCTAGCCCTAGACATCCGATGTCTATGTACCTAGCCGTGATTTAGACACTCTTTTGACCTGGATGTCTGGAACAGGGTCAGACACTTAACCATGTATTAGACATGAAGTCTACAGCTAGACCAATTTTATCCCTCCATTCAGGCGACAGGTCTAGGGTTATACATTTCCTGTACCTTACTTTAGCCACCTTTAGACCTACTTTTGACCATGACTAGTCCTGCTACCGTCCTGGCATGCATTCATGCAGAAATATGATATAATTGATAGCAACACGGATCTCAGCATAAACATTTATTCGCAGTAAACCACACACGAAGTCTACAGTACAAAACTCTTGTCTAAAACTGGATTGACTTTGTCGCCAAGCAGGCGTCTTGTGTTTTGACTGAGGAGTGTTGGACTGGCAGCAGGGTGTTGATGGCCACCTCATTCCTTTCTTCCAACGAGTGATTGTTGGTGCTGCAGCACTGCCTCCAATGACTCACTGTGGCTAGAAAATAGAACAAAACATGTCAGAAAGCATTATGTAGCCTGCTAGTTCTAACTAGTTTGTTTAGTGGCTATGCACACTCTTTCACGGGATGCTTGTCTGGCCACATAAGAGCAAAAGCTGTATCAACACTGATCTGAGAGACACAAAGAAAAGAAGCTGCACGTACAAAAATCACAGAACTGTTACAGCTACACAACACAAATTGCAGCAACAGCTGAAAATCTGTTTGCGCGTCACTACCTGATGTGGACGCTAGAGCCCTGCACCATCCGCGGATGGAAGCGGATATCCGTAAGATACTTGCGGATTCGGATGAGAATTTATCACTTTCTGCGGTGTGCGGATCGGATGGCTCGAGGTCGGATGCAGATATACCGCATGCTGTAATTTTTCTACTAGCAATTTATTTGTATTGCGCACCGACAGCGAGCGCATGTCCGGGTTCACCTTTGACCATGCACGGCCAAGACGGGAGAGAAGGCATTTTGGCGTCCACACCAGCACCGGTGAGGAAGCGTTCCAGAAGTCTCTCCATATCGCGTTTGTTGAAAGGTTTACCTTTGCTTGTCGCCATGAGTCCTTCCATGAGAGCATGGAGGCATCCGAAATTATACCAACATTCTTCCGGCTGTGTTTACGCGTCCTTCGAAACTTGCGGATCTAAACGGTTGTGTATGCAACGGTGCGGATCGGATAACGTGTACGCGGATGCTAAAAATCTTATCTGCACAGGGCTCTAGCGGACGCTGCCAGGATCTCAGGGAAATGAGGATGTAACAGCTTTCGCTGTGAAAGTACATCAATGTGACAGGCGTTTTCTCGTGACACACGACCTTACCTGGTCGAGCAGGCGACTGCTAAGCACTCCATGATTGGCGCAGCACTTCCATCACTCCATTACGCTAAAACAACATCTGTGCTGCTCTCATAACTTTGGTGCAAAACTTCTGTACAGGATAAAAATAAACACTGTGTATATTATAAAAGACAATACAAAGCAAGAGCTGTATCACCACGTCAAATATTATAAGTACGTACAAGTAGTATACAAGTTTATTCACATGACGTCATCCGCAGGAGACCGCCACTGTCGCTAGCAGGCAGATTTGCTGCCATCGGCCCTATTGTAGATTTCAGTCAAGCTGTTACCCATATTATACTCACCGTATATCTGGTGTCTAAAACTTGTTGCTCTGTGATTTGTAGAATGTCTGAGCAATTTCCATATTTTTGGTGTTAATAGTCACCTAAAAAGCATAATGCAGCAAACAAATGCAAGGACTAAACATTGCGGGACCTATAGTATGGCGCTGAGGTGACTTCAGTGAATAAACCTTTTAGGAACTCAAATCTTGCACTACTACCAGATAGCTGTTTGGGTGAAGTAAGACGGAATGACATAGTCACGCTGTTCTCCATACAATACCAAGGATGTCTCAAAACGACCAAGCACAAAAATACTAGTTTTGTACCGTTTGATGAATATTTTGTCTGCTGCCCACACAGGTTGTGCGGTTCCTTAGCAAGCTTCTGGCAGTCGTTTCTTCTACATCGCACTTCCCTGCTGACTTTCACAGCATCTGAAAAAAAGTTCGATTTCGTTAACCACAAGACAACCATGTAAATGGAAAGCAGTTAGAGTCTTCCACCAACTATATTTGCAATACTTTGTTGACAAAAAAATTTAAAGAGGCACCCTCCAGAGTAAGATTAGGGGGCACATCGAACATCAGGAACATTGGAGGACAACACAGTCACACGTCAGTGACAACTGCTTCCCCTCACCTCACAGGGAACTGTTAAGCTTATGTGCAAACAGCTGTTTCGTAGGGTAGGTTACCACTATTTTCATATCCACCGATGCAAGATAGTCCAAGCACCTATAAAAAGAAAAACCCAGTTGCTATGAAACCATGATATGCAAACAAAAGTACTTGCGCAAAATTTTCAGTGTGTAGTTTCACTACCAGCGAAAAATGCAACAACCGAAGTCGGGCTGACATGACAATGAACTAACCAGCATTTATGTTCCGGCATGTCCGCCCTGCAAACCGTAACTGTCGACTTTCGTTTACTCAAGACTTCAACAGTCATCGAAAACTCGTTAATCTCGATGGTTAATTAGTTATACCGTATTTGTTTTAGCACAAAGACGAACCAAGGCACTTAATGAAACGTTGTACTGCCGAACATACAACGTTAATCACTACTTTGAATGCAAGTGCAGTCAGGTCAACCCACACTTCCAATATGTTTCAATCGGTGGCCGAAATAAAGGAAACGATATTCCAATATTATGCCACGCATCTCTACTACATGCGATTTGGTGCACAGAAACAGGCACAAACTTTAATGAAGAGTGAACTCACCCCTTAAACTTGAAAGCCAGAGAACAAAGAAACGTTGTCCACCACAGTACTCTGGGAGCTCTGCTGTGCTCAACAGCTTTTATCACTGGACAGCACGGCGTACGTTCTCGCTATGCTCAAAAATTGCAAGAGAAAACGCGCGGGAGATTAGAACTTCGAAAGATTTTCGTATAACAACCAGTGGAATGCAGCCGCGAAGACCCCAACTGCTACCCGTTGCGCGTCCGGAAAGTTTGAAGTTTCAACCGTTGAAACTGAACTGGTTCGAACTGGTTGGATGGATGGATGATGGATGGTGATTGGGTAGACGGGCAGGCGTCATTGCCATTGCTTTAGCTCGTGCTTATTGAGTACTTATTTTTTGTAATATCTTTAATTTCCGTGGCCGTTCATTATAATTGGGTGGTGGAGGTTAAATGTTAAATAACACATATGCCAATCCAGCGGAAGTTACACCAACATCATCATCATTATGCAATCGCCATCGTTGTTGCAGCGACGAGTGTCGTATTTTGTGATGTATGTGTTGAAAATCGCTGTTCTTTTTGCAAACATTTTATCAGTGCCTTTGCTACTGAGCTACAGGTGTGCCTAATATGTAGCGCATTGCCTGTTCAGTGGTTTCAAAGAGATACCATAGGCAGTTTCAAGATTTTTTGAAGGGTTCTGAAATCCCTGAGTTAGAGCCCTGCACCATCCGCGGATGGAAGCGGATGTCCGCGGATATCCGCAAGATACTTGCGGATTCGGATGAAGATTTAGCACTTTCTGCGGTGTGCGGATCGGATGCGGATGGCGCGAGGTCGGATGCGGATCGGATGCGGATACGAAGGCAGCGGTTCGGTAGCGGATCGGATGCGGATATACCGCGTGCTGTCATTTTTCCACCAGCAATTTATTTGTATTGCGCGCCGACAGCCGACAGCGAGCGCATGCTCGGGTTCACCTTTGACCATGCACGGCGGCAAGACGGGAGAGGAGGCATTCTGGCGTCTCGAACCGCGCGAGCACCGACGAGGTAGCGTTCCACGTGTTCCAGAAGTCTCTCCATATCGCGTTTGTTGAAAGGTTTACCTTTGCTTGTCGTCATGACTGAGTCCTTCCGTGACAGCATGGAGGCATCCGAAATTATGCCAACATGCTTCCGGCGGTCTTTACGCGTCTTTCGAAACGTGCGGATTTTGCGGATCGGATGCGGATGATGCGTTTTGCTCAGCGGATCGGATGCGGATGTAAACTGTTGTGTATGGTGTGGATGCGGATCGGATGCAGATAACGTGTGCGCGGATGCGGGTCGGATGCGGATGCCAAAAATCCCATCCGCGCAGGGCTCTACCCTGAGTCACGTCAGATTCCATTTTACTGCTGCAGCTGTGTAGCTTGTGGGAAAACGTTATGTGCAGTAAACAAACATCTGCTATCTGCTGCCCACAGTACGTGCAAAGTGCTTCTGTGTTTGTGGAGCTATGGTTTATAGTGCTGCGCTGCACGATTCGTCGGCGTCGTCGACTTTTTTATTGACGTTTCAGTGATTCAATAATTTAGTTGCTGATTTCTTTAAGTTGGTGTAGCAGTTGGTGCTAAGGTGTTGGTGCAGGGGAGTTACTTCGTACAAAATTTACATTTACCAGCAACGGTAACGCCATCAGGAACGCTAGTTCAAAAAACATTGCCCCGAACAAATGCGGGCTTCCGTTAAGAAAAAAAGATATATATTCAGTAAAATAAAATATTACTTCACAGCACTTAGATTCTGGTAATGTCTTATAGTTGTGGATGCTGTCAGTGTATATGCATGTCAGTGAGCCAAAAACACTCGAATCATCATATGTATGGACATTATTTAAATTATCTACATACCTCAGTCAGACTGCCTTCATTTGACTGATCTTTTGTTACAATATATGGGCATACAACTCACATAACATGAAAGACTACATACTATCCATTTGGTCATAATATAATTGGACAAAGTTAATGTGGTCCATTCCTTGCATAGTTTCTGAAGGTTGTTGCAGAGTCCAGTTTTATTACCTCAGTATGATCATTTGCAAACAGATTGTACTTGCTGCTCCACACACGTGTGATGGAAAGTAAGAGAATAAGGAATTTCCTTCATGTATGAGGATCATCCAACAAAAGTTCCTCTGCTGTGATCAAAATAATAAACCTATAGCACAACATTGAAAACATTTATGTACAGATTAGAGCTCAACGTTACTCCCTAACACAGTCACCTTATTTAGCTGACCATTTTTGATACTGTGATACCAAGTATTCAATACGTTGTCTGTGCCATGCTATGCCCTGTTTACAAAGTGAGGCATTCACTTTGCATTTCACCTGATCAATTTGTGTTTCATGATCACTTGCGAATTGGTGACTGCCGAGGGGTGCTTTGAGAGGAAGATGGAACAGCAGATTGGGCAAATTTTCATTGAAGTAGGAATCATCACCTTGAGCAAGAGGAGAACGAAGTATACAGGAAGCCCACGAAAAGGAAACTCACGTTTGTGGGTCTCCTGTATACTTCATTCTCCTCATGCTCAAGGTGATGCTTCCTATTTCAACGTTGTACCAGCTCGCTTGTGTACTTTTTCTCTCTTTGGCAAATTTCCAGATGAATTTCTGGAACAAATCCCGAGTCTTTCAAGACGAGTGCAGACAGCGTTGACGTGGTTGTACTACACCCTTCCAAGTCCTGTGCGTTTTTGTTTCATTGTAGTTTGACGCTTTCCCAGGATCTCGCAGTACATCTGCATTTACTGTCATTGTGCATGTGAGATAATCTACAAGTTGCACACAATGATAGTCCTAAAACATTGTCGGCATAGCCTTTCCAGACGAAAACGCGAGTTTGACCTCCTTCAGAATGCTTTCACCGGGCACCCACCATGACTTCCTATGGTATTTTGTCTCAGCACTTGCATAATGCATCCAGGTTTCATTAATAAAAATTGTTCCAAGAAATTCATCTTGACCATCTTGATACCATTGAAGGAAAATGCAAGCTGCATTCATTCGTTGCTCTTTACAAACGTTACCGAGCAAATGTGGCCCCCATCTCGCATAACTTTCGTTGACCATGCTGAAGGAAATTTGTTCTCATTAGTATCAGAGTGCAGTACCAGTGACCCGCCAGTCTCCATTAACAATTCTCGGAATTTCAGAAAAGAAACGTCGTTTCGTGGTGTTATAGCTGATCTCCCACTGTACTGTTCATTGTGCAGATTTTCACGACCCTGTATAGAGGACACACCATTTCAATGCCTGTAAAGTGTTTTGTATAAACAGGTGTTAACTGTCAGTGGATATTCTCTAAAGTACTCTTTCACTCTTTTATTCTTTAACGAAAAATAGGATAACTCTTCCGTACTAGGATAGTCAGACGTACTCGGAAATATTACATCCATGCTTGAATGCCTGACATATTAGGTGAACGGCACTCCATTAACCAACATCTGCAGTGCCGGGATGTCACACCCAACTACTACACCATTCAGTTTGTCCTAGTGGTGTTTCCTTTGAATAACAAATATCGGGAAACTTATTTTTGGATGGCCTTCCTAATTCCAGTTCTCTTTCTGCATTTGGCTACATTTTCTAGATTTCTTGTGACGACTCTTGTGGACAAATACCAGCATGGAAGACTTAATAACAATTGGGGTTTACATTGCGAGACAACTGAGATCATGAGCGACGCCACAGCAGTCGGTCTGTGGATTGCCCACCTGAGTGTCCTTAAATGTGCAATGAAAGCTCACCACACAACACACCGTATTTAATGTCCCTTGTGGAAGATGGCATGTCTAAGCAACCTGTATCCTGGCACTAAGTTGCTGCTGTTTTTGGCCGGGTTCGAACCAGCGATCTCGGGATCAGAAGGCGAACAGACTCACTCACCAGGGCCGGTTCACGGACAACTTGAACACCACAATTATGTTAACTCTGCCATCAAGTAATTCAGTTTCCTGCATATGTTTTGTAACAATTGAACTTCAGTTTTATAAGCCTGAAAGCTAAGCTTAGAACCACCTCTTATAATATAGTGACTGTATTTGATGTGTGAATGTGTTCACACCTCTTAAAAAGCTAATAAAACAAAAATCTTGATGATTTCTAATATGTGGTACATACAAGGCCAGCTACAAGACGTCTACAATTAGACGTCAATTACTAAATGTCTACAAGATGTCTAGTAAATCACTAATTTTAGACGTCTAAATAATGGTAAGACTTTTAGACGTCTAGTCAACGTCTAGTTTGGGCACTATCCCTAAAGTCTAGGGCTAGAACAGGTCTGGACGTCTAGTTGACTACCATGTGTTCCCTGGGATGCCATGATTCTGAACCTGTAATAAGAGTGGTTTTATCCTACGTTGTTCAACTACAAGAAGTGATCTTCCTTAACACACACACAAACACAAATAAGATTTAAAAGCAAATATTCATAGATGATGTCCTATTCCCGCGTTCTGGCCTATTTAGTGGCTCGACTAATTTCTTTTCTTACTTTCCCTTGTGCACGAGAAACTGAAACACAGTAGAGAACACATGTAGAGACCGCAAATTATTGTGCACGTGCTTATTTGGAGTTAGCATGTACGTCAAGAGAGCGCACTAGGTACATATGCAAAACTATATTCCAATCTATCACATTTGACAATTCACCTGCGGGTTATGATACAATTCACCATAAGTTCAGTGATTTTACAAAGAGTCAAATCAGGATCACTCATATCACATTATGGGTCTGCCTCTCAGGTTCTGCATCAGTGGTGCATAAACGAGCGTCAAATGTCTGATTCTAAAGTGACTGCATACTCGTATTAATTCTGCATGATCGAGAATGTTAAGCTTTACTCGTTAAGCTTTTGTCTGGTCCGATAGTAGTCTCAACTACAGGATACCACTTCAGGTTTTTTCTTCATGTCATTTTCTTCCTAGTGCTCAGTTACAGCGATTCATGAATACGTACCCTTTTGTCGTTTTATTCGTGCTAGTACAGCTTCGCGCAGCAGTTCGGTGACACCTTCATCATTACTAAATAACATTGTGTTTTGTTCTTCAGAGTTTCGACATACGAAGTTCTTTTCACGACAAAAAGTTGTGGTAATCAGACGATTCTTTACTAAGCAGAACGAAAAGCCTGCAGTGTCGTTTACACTATGCTGCCGGCTGCTGCCTTGCTGCACAACGAACTTTTACTAACGCAGTGGTACATGAGACATAGGATGACAACAGAAGCCCTTTTCAGCTGCCACTATTCAGTCAAACTTACTCAGGGGCAACGCAAACCGTGTACACGGAACAGCGGGGCCATGCTTTCCAAGCATCGCCTCGACGAAAATGGCTCGAGCGCTTTTCGCTAACGGGCAAGAGGGGGCGCTTCATTTCGCATATCTCCTATTGCGCTCGCTGTCTGTTGCAAACTGTGCTTCATGTGTCCACCTCCTAACAGGCTAGTCGAGCTCCAGAGGGCGACCGTCTCCGCTCCTTCGTTGAAGTCACTGGCTCCAGCAGAGTTCAAAGTATACATCTGTTACTAGCAATTGCGTTTGCTGTCTGTTGCAAACTGTGCTTCATGTGTCCACCTCCCAACAGGCTAGTCGAGCTCCAGAGGGCGACCGTCTCCGCTCCTTCGTTGACGTAACTGGCTCCAGCAGAGTTCCCAAAGTATACATCTCTTACTAGCAATTGCGCTTGCTGTCTGTTACAAACTGTGCTTCATGTGTCCACCTCCCAACAGGCAAGTCGAGCTCCCGAGAGCGACCGTCTCCGCTCCTTCTTAGACGCCACTGGCTCCAGCAGAGTTCCCAAGGTATACATCTGTTACTAGCAATTGCGCTTGCTGTTCGTTGCAAACTGTGCTTCATGTGTCCACCTCCCAACAGGCAAGTCAAGCTCCCGAGAGCGACGGTCTCTGCTCCTTCCTTGACGCCGCTGGCTCCAGCAGAGTTCCCAAGGTATACATCTGTTACTAGCAATTGCGCTTGCTGTTTGTTGAAAACTGTGCTTCATGTGTCCACCTCCCAACAGGCTAGTCGAGCTCCAGAGGGCGACCGTCTCCGCTCCTTCGTTGACGTAACTGGCTCCAGCAGAGTTCCCAAAGTATACATCTCTTACTAGCAATTGCGCTTGCTGTCTGTTACAAACTGTGCTTCATGTGTCCACCTCCCAACAGGAAAGTCGAGCTCCCGAGAGCGACCGTCTCCGCTGTAGAGGACGGTGGTCTTCCTCTACATGAGCCCCGACCGGCGATGATGGTATGCCACGGAGAGGCGGTGACGGTGGCCTATCTCCATGGCCGCGCCGGTGGAACTGAAGCCGGTGCTCCACGCGCGTGGCCATCGTTGTCGTCGTTGTCGTCGTCCGCTACAGGGGTCCCCCGGCCGTCAGATGCGTTGCGGACGCATCGCAAGAACAGGGAACAGCGGGAACAGGGGCACGGCACACGTTGGCGGCGTTTCAGAGGGGATGAAGACGGGAACAGCATCCGTGTGTAGGTAGTCATCCCTGTGGTAGGTGTGGACGGGAACAGCGATCCGTCGCAGAGAGAGTGAGGCGCTCGGTGTCGTGGTCCTGGGGTGCCGCGACCGGCACGGGAGCCGAAGCTCGATAGTCCCAGGTGGAGTGAGTGAGGTGCCGAGACGGGCTTAAGCGTGCCGAGGCGTCGGCTGCCGCGACTGCCGCAACCGGCAGGTGAGCGCAAGGCTCGAGTGTCGCGGCCGGCAGTGAGAAGCGTGAGAAGACTTGAGCGAAGAGAGAAGCGTAGGTGAGAGAGAGCGAAGAGTGCGGTAGGAGTGAAGGTGGGCCGTGTGTGCCGGAGGTAGTGCTGCTCGATGGCGTGGTCGGAAATTTGGGATGGTGAAGGGCCGAATTGCTCCGGACGTAATGTTCTTCGTCCGGGTCACCAAATGTAGAGGACGGTGGTCTTCCTCTACATGAGCCCCGACCGGCGATGATGGTATGCCACGGAGAGGCGGTGACGGTGGCCTATCTCCATGGCCGCGCCGGTGGAACTGAAGCCGGTGCTCCACGCGCGTGGCCATCGTTGTCGTCGTTGTCGTCGTCCGCTACATCCGCTCCTTCCTAGACGCCACTGGCTCCAGCAGAGTTCCCAAGGTATACATCTGTTACTAGCAATTGCGCTTGCTGTTTGTTGCAAACTGTGCTTCATGTGTCCACCTCCCAACAGGCAAGTCAAGCTCCCGAGAGCGACGGTCTCTGCTCCTTCCTTGACGCCGCTGGCTCCAGCAGAGTTCCCAAGGTATACATCTGTTACTAGCAATTGCGCTTGCTGTTTGTTGAAAACTGTGCTTCATGTGTCCACCTCCCAACAGGCAAGTCGAGCTCCCGAGAGCGACCGTCTCCGCTCCTTCCTTGACGCCACTGGCTCCAGCAGAGTTCCCAAGGTATACATCTGTTACTAGCAATTGCGCTTGCTGTTTGTTGCAAACTGTGCTTCATGTGTCCACCTCCCAACAGGCAAGTCGAGCTCCCGAGAGCGACCGTCTCCGCTCCTTCCTAGACGCCACTGGCTCCAGCAGAGTTCCCAAGGTATACATCTGTTACTAGCAATTGCGCTTGCTGTTTGTTGCAAACTGTGCTTCATGTGTCCACCTCCCAACAGGCAAGTCAAGCTCCCGAGAGCGACGGTCTCTGCTCCTTCCTTGACGCCGCTGGCTCCAGCAGAGTTCCCAAGATATACATCTGTTACTAGCAATTGCGCTTGCTGTTTGTTGAAAACTGTGCTTCATGTGTCGACCTCCCAACAGGCAAGTCGAGCTCCCGAGAGCGATCGTCTCCGCTCCTTCCTTGACGCCTCCAGCAGAGGCACTGACCTGCTGTGCGAGATCCCAGGCATGGCACCTTCTGCTGGCACACTGAGTAAAATAAAAATGCCAGAACGCTTAGAAGTTCGTGGCCGTCCAAAAGGCGCATCAAAAACTGTCATTGGTGTGCCAGCAAAAAGACGTCGACTTGGCAGCAAGGCTCTCGCACCTGTTTCGACAATTGTGTCACACGATCCACCTATAAATGAGGACAATAACTTTGGGGACTTCCAAGTATGTAGTCACAGTTCAAGGGGCCACCGTGCAAGGATGGGCCCAACCAAGTTCTCTGAACTGCCACTAAGAACACAACAGTGGAGGATGCTCGTGGTTTGTCCCCAAGTTGAAAGTGGACGATATACTATCAAGAAGTACTTTATTAGGTGAGTGTGACCTGTCCTACTCATTGTCCCACTGGGCCTTGAGGAGCAATGTGTTACCTCTTTCTCTGCAGAGGAAGACGACGTTGAAGTATTTCCTAACAGGATCTCAGAAGCTGTCGTTCACGAAGCAGTTGACTTGAACCTAATTTCAAGATATTCCACGGTCGATGGTTGGGCCGCAGTGTGCAACGTTGTAAACACCAAGAAGACCAATGGCGTGGAACTGCAACATCTGTAAAGAAGCCTTAGATGAAGAGTCTGTTGCATGTGACTTATGTTTACATTGGTTTGATGTGATTTGTGCACGTGTGCCAAGGGCAAATCTTCCAAGTGAAGCACCGTGGTTTTGTGAAAAGTGTAGGAAATAAGTTGTCTCAATGTGTTTTCACGATGTTTTTCCTCATACTGATGTTGATCTGTGCAGTAAAAATATTCCCTATCCATACAGTCACTGAACTCATTTTCTTACTGATGAGTAGATTCTGAAGTAGTGGTGCAACGGATGTCTGGTTATGCTAAGATTCTGAGTTTTCAATCTGGTGGAGGGGGGCCAGGGCACAAAGTCCCCCCTCTTCATTCACAGAGGTCAGGCAAGGTGTGGGGAATTCCGTGTTGCGACGTTGTGAGGCAAATTTTTTTACAGGAATTTCGTGATCACCTGCACGAGACACGCAAATTCTTAGGATATCGCTTGCAACTTTCATCTTGAGTGTCAACTAAGTAGACCTCCTGCTGGGGGCCTGGCCCCCTGGGAACGTTCCGGAGGGACTGGGGCCTTCCCCCCGCACTATATGCCTATGCCGGCAATCGCTGTCCCATGTTACCGAAGTCAGGTTCGGTTACGATGGCATCACGCCGAGTTGCTTTATGGTGTGACAAGTACGAACTATATAATCTATCTCTGCAAGCATTACATTAATAAATATTTTATGCCACTTACGTTTTGAAGAAACACAGTGGTTAGTAATGATTACAAATGTAGTGCTGTCGTCTATAGTCTAGCTCTGCAACCATAATCTACTGATTCCTCCAGTGATGTATTTTCACACTGTTGATTTTTCTTGCTGATAAAGTTAAACCTGAGGTGCAGAATGAAAAGTTGCAAGTCAAATATGCTCCAAAGTGAAATTAGTGCACTCTCTTTTGGTAGAATAGTGTAGTTCTTGCTAAGGCCGGACTTGTGGATCTATGCAGTATGGGATAGTTAAGGCTCGGGCTGTGCAGGCAGTACAGTACTGAGAAAAAAACGTATGAGCGACAGATGAAAACGCTGCCGGTGCCGCTGGGCCACTGCACATGGGGCGCCGGCCGCACCCTCGCGGCTCGCTTCCGAACTCCAATCTCAGATGGCAATGCAATGGACACAAAACACTCAATTTCGCTATTGCGCTGTGGCCTAACATTGTTGCTACTACGGTTTCCTCAGTGAGCCATATTGTTATTACCGTTGTCGTAACTTCAGCCGGCCTTTTTTTGCCGCCCGCAATGAGCACAGGAGGCCTGGTAGCCGTGTGTTGACGATTACCCGTTCAACTTAGCTTTTCGGGATACCGTTGCTATACCTTAATCAGCCATTCAAGTTGCTGTTGTTGTGACTCCAACCGGCCGTTCCCGTTACGGTTGTTGTGACTCTAATCGGCCGTTACCGTTGTTGTAACTCTAACCGGCCGTTCCCGTTCCCGTTGTTGTAACTCCAACTGGCCGTTCGAGTTACAATTGTTGTAACGCTAGCCACAACGTATAAGAAACAAACAAACGGGGTCGGTGGAACGATTCGATTCGCTTTTTTGGGCACTGGGATCCGGATTCCCGAATTTCGCGGATTCGGTTGGCCCATCCCTAATTGTTCCAAGATTCATGGCGAAGTGTGTAGCAAAATAGAGTTTATAAATTTTTGTTTCGAAATGCCAAATCGTTTTCGTGATGAAAATTTTCCGCGACAAACGGTATCCTAAGATACCTGTAGCTCGCCATGCAGTGCACCCATGAAGTGAGTTCGGACAGTGCCTCTGGCCACAGGGACTGGTAGATTACCATAGCACTGGTTCGACGCATGTTCGGACGTCAAAACAAGTTTTTTGGCAGGACTGCAGAACACAAGCGTTTGCCGGCAGGAATACACCTCCACCCGATTGGACTTTGTGTATGACGTCAAGCTCAAGCGTCATTGGAGAAAATCGCCAGCAGCGTCGTCTGCTGCATGGTCCGCTGTCTGTCTAGCTCCACGTCCAGCTTGTTTGTGTGATTGGTGTGTGGACCACGTGGTTTCAGGATTTTGTCGAATTTTTTGAGTGTAGGAACGGGGAAAAGGATGCTCAAGTCGCAAAAGTCATGCAGGATAGGGAGTCACTGCTTCGCTTCGATGGGTGTAACACGAGAGGAAGGAAGAGCTGGTGCACGAGAGAAGGTGCGGGAACAGCACACAAGAAATAGTGTTGACCCACACTGTTTTCAGCTGTCATCCAACGAAAATGCAAGGATTGCAGGTATGGTGTGCTGCAATGACAGATTGTATTTCATATTATAAAATGGTCTGACCATTCAGGTTATACCCGATGCCACCCTGTCCATCAACAATTAATTTGTGCGAATAACGAGAATTTATTGTGAGACGATGGAGAATTACGTATGTTTATTCCTGTACCCTTTTTGAATGCTTTGGAAAGATTTGGTGTTAAAGTTTTCCTCAGGAAATTTAAAATTTTCCTGCATTTGGGGGGCAAGGATTGGGTGCTATCTTTGAACCCACAATTCGGGGTGAAATGGGACGCTGCTCACAGGTTTGGGCATCGTTGGTAGTTTTGTCCAGCCACCATTGGTCGTGTAAAACTTTATTATATAAGTATCCTTCAGCCTCCCACACTTTACCATGTCTTTGATATGAAGTATACATCACATTTTAACAAAATAATTTATTCCGGTGTGTTTCCGAAGGACATGCAAATTGCAGAAGTGGTCGTTTTACATAAAGGTGGGGACCCTAATGTTCTCAGTAACTATAGGCCCATATCATACCAGTATTTTCAAAGGGTCAAGTTAGAGAAATTAATCCATAGCCGTCTTTTATCATTCTTAACAAAGAATTCCATGCTTTCCGATTCTCAGTTTGGATTTAGAAAGCAACGCTCGGCAGAACTAGCTTTTCTGTCCCAGAAAGAATATATCCTTTCCGGGTTCGAAAAAAAACTCATTACTCTCGGTCTGGTCATTGATTTCACCAAGGCTTTCGATTTACTGAATCACGGTGTTCTCTTCTTAAAGCTTGAGCACTACGGTATCCGCGGTGTTATCCGCGGTGTTCCATTAAATTTAATACGCACTTATCTTCAGCATCGCAAACGGCTTGTTGATATTCAGGGGCAGTGTTCGGGAATACACCACATCACAACCGATGTACCACAAGGGAGCATTCTTGGGCCACTGCTTTTCATTATCTATGTGAATGACATATGTTTGCCTTATCGAACCACATTAAGATAGTAGCTTATGCTGATGACACCGCCCTATTCCTGCAAGGAAACTGTCTCACAGATTTAACAACAAAAGATGTACAACTTCTTATCAACCTTCTACACGTGGTCTACAAAAAATTATTAGATAATAACCCCCTTAAAACCAAGGCTGTTGTTTTCCACCCACTGCACAAGGCTATTTCCTGCTTCGAATCTATTGTTATCGGTACAAGCATGATATCTTTTGTCAAGGAGGTGAAGTCACTGGGCGTCTGGTGCACTGATACGATGTCGTGGGATAAACACGTCGGTTACATCACTAACAAACTATCGCGCGTGATCGGTATTTTAGGTCGACACAGAAACGTCCTTCCAACTAAGGCAAAAGTTATGACCTATAACGCACTGGTTTACCCTCACCTCACATACTGTCACCTAGTTTGGGGAACCACAACGCAAAAAATCTTGAAAGGTTACTTTTGTGTCAGAAGAAGGTACTTCGTCACATAGCAAACGTTCCCTTTTTACATCCAACAGAATCCCTCTTCGCGAAATTTAGCATAATCAGAAGTATCGATCTCTATAAGTACCGTATGGCTATTACATATGTAACTTCAGTAAAGCAAAATATTCACATCTTTCTAGCCCTAGCCAATTTAACCATGAGATTAACCTCTTATTCACTACGCTACAATGAGCCCTACTTCACACCGTGTGCACAAACTAATTATAGCTCACCGTTGGTTTCATATAATCTTCCACGACATATCAATTCCCATATCGAAAACAACATTAACATCAGCTGTCTTTCAACTCGCACTCTAAAGGCCACGTATGTTCACTAGGATAGTCATATTATTTCGTGTGTTCTCATAGCTTTTTTTGTTTTATGCATCTTAATGCACTGTGTTCATTACCATTGTCTCACTCCGTAATTCGTTCTGGTTTGCTATTTGTCATTGCTTTGTTGTATCTGTCGAGTGTACAAAGGGGGGTCAGACCTTGTCAAGCTGCAGTTTTTGCAGCTTTTTGTCTGTATCTCGTCACCAAGTGTCATTGGTGAAATACGTTATTATTATTATTATTATTATTATTATTATTATTATTATTATTACATGCGTATATACACATGCGACTAAATTAACAGTGTGCACTCAAACAGTGTACAGGAATAAACACACGTTATTCTCCACCGTCTCAGAATAAATTATCGTTATTCGCAGGAATTAATTGTTGATGCACTGGGTGACATCGGCTGAATGGTCGGACCCTATGTACATGTTGTTTTATAATGTGAAATACACTCTGTCACTGCAGCACACCATACCTGCAGTGCTTGCATTTTCGTTGGGTGACAGCTGAAAACAGTGTGGGTCACTATGTCTTGTGTGCTGTTCCCGCACCTTCACTCGTGCACCAGCGGGTCCTTGCTCTCGTGTTACACCCATCGAAGCGAAGAAGTGACTTCCAATCCTGCATGACTTTTGCGACTTGAGCACCCTTTTCCCATTCCTACACTGGAAAATTTCGACACAGTCCTGAAACAACGTGGTTCACACCAGGGGCGGATCTACAGGGGTTCAGGATGTCCTGACCCTTTCCTCAGTTTCTGTCTTCACATAGTGTTTAGTGTACCTAGATCGTGTATGTACCATGCGGGCCAAGGCTGGACCCCCCCCTCTCAGGAAAATCCTGGATCCGCCCCTCGTTCACACACCAATCACACAAACAAGCGGGACGTTGAGCTAGACAATGGTGGTGATAGTGAAAGGGCTTGCCGTTGTCGGCCTCACGTCGGTGGGCAACGTCACGACTGACGCCCTGGGGGAATGTGCGTCCTGGGCCGACTTCTAAGGGAACTGTGCCGACATATGTCTGAAAGCGTCCGAGGAAAACCCAGGAAAAACCCCAGACAGCACAGCCGGCACCGGGATTCGAACCCGCGTACCTCCCAGTCTCGACGTGAGTTGAGGTTGGTTGAGCTAGACCACGACCTACCAGATTATGACGACCATGTCAGGCGCACCCCTTCTATGCGCCGCATCTTTGGAAGGTAGCGGTGACGCTTCTCATCGTCCCAGTTATTGCTTCCTCAACTTCTACAATACTTTGTACTTCAGCTTACCTTAGTATTTCCGTACAACTGGTGGACGTTCCCCAGATGTTTCATTCTGAGGTTGATTATCATCATCATTCTACGCGTTTTCATAGGGGCTATCGTTGTCGTCTGCTACGGTAGTCGTGCACACGCTTCTGCGCGTTCGGAATTCAAATTTCCATCGTCCAATCGTGTTGCGCCGATCAGTAGCGCCCCTGGCGGATCGTGCGGACAGGCTCCTCATAGGGTTTTTTGATTGTGACATGGTCGTTATAATCTACAGGTTTTCTCGCTCAATTTAATCCAATGGTCACTGAAATTAATCCTATGGTCAACAAAATTAATCCACTGATCAGCCAATTTAATCCGGTCCATATCATTGCATCTGCCGCCATTGGAATCAGTATAACCCAGTAATATGACTACTGCTGCACGATAAGGAGATAAATTGCGAGTACTTCGTCATTTCTTACATTGGTATTACGTCATGACGTATGACTATGCGGGACTTTATGAGCTTTTATGACTATAACCTATATTATAGACTATAAGTGGACTATTTCTGGGTAACCTCATTGCAGAGAGTATAATGCCATGTTATATGACTGCGTGGGATTTTATAAGCTTTTCATGACTAAAACCTGCATTGTATACTATGACTGAACTATTCAGATTACTCTTGTTGGAAAATGAATAATGCCATGACTTATGACTATGCGGGATTTTATGAGCTTTTTATGACTATAAGCTGCATATAGACTATGACTAAACTATTTCGGACTACTCTTGTCGGAAATGTTGTAATGGTATGAATTATGACTATGCTGGCTTTATGAGTTTTTCAGGGCTATAACCTGCACTATAGACTATAACTATCAAACTTTTTCTTTTCATTATTATTTTGTTTTAATGAACAATTACTGTAACTGCCTTTGTTCGTTTGCTGTACAAGAACGCATAACCTTTTTGACTTCATACGTGATGTGCTTTGCAGGCAATTCATCCAACAAGGTCAGCAATCTTTGATGGGGTTGTGAACAAAAAACGGAAGGCTGAACTCTCTACAGGCACAGAGCCCGCGTTCAAGCAAATGCGGATCGATGACCAGGGCCTATGCCATAGGCACATCTGTCAGGAGACTTTAGACAAGCTCGTTGTGGACTTTGTTGTCAACGGATCCCATCCATTTTCGATCGTCGAGGAGGATTCATTCGTCCGCATGCTGCAATATGCTGCACCAATGAAGAAAGTGCTTACACGTAGGATGCTGGCCACAAGAATTGAGGACAGTTTCACGGAGCTGAAGCAGCGGATGCAAGACACTTTTCGGACTGTGCAGTACGTGACAGTAACTGCTGACTGCTGGTCTTCACATCACAGGTAAATACTAGCTCATAATATGTATCTTCATATATCTGATACTTTTCTTGGTATTGAAGGCACTTCCTTGGTGTCATGGCACTCTGGCTCGAAACGGACAATTTGCAACGAAAGATCGCAACTTTAGCTTGCCGTCGCATGATTGGGAACGTGACTTACGACAAGCTCGCTCAGACCATGAACAGCATCCTCGAAGAATATGGGCTTCACGGAAAAGTGACCAAGGTTGTCACCGATAACGGCTCGAACTTCGTCAAAACATTTCGGTTAGTGGAATTTTACATTACAACTATGTACCATTCATGTTTAGCGCATTAGTTCATTCCCCGCATCACCTCCAGCAATGGGGTAGAGTATCGCCCCCGGCGATGAAACTCCCCGCCCATCATCCCGAAATAAAGTTGTTGTTTTCATGTTTAGCACATTCTTTCAGTCTCCTGTCGCAGGTGTTTTGGACTTGACACAGACGATGCGTTTGAGCACTTTGAGGTGCCGAACAGAGAGGAAAGAGAACTTCATACTTTGCTGGACGAAGGCGACACAGGACTCCGTCTACCACCCCATCAACGGTGCGCGGCGCACACTTTTAAGCTGATCGCAACGGTGGATGCCTCAAGAGCCGAAATGGACCCAGACTATAGGAAAGTGTCCGAAGCTGTTTTCAAGAAATGTTCGGCACTGTGGAGCAAAGAAGGCCAATCTGCGCGCGCCGCGGGCGTTGTAAAAGGTTTTTGCGGCCGGTACTTGCGAAGACCCGTACCAACGCGGTGGAACTCACTCTATGATTCACTGGAGTGTATCATTCGTGTCATTGACGAGGGCAAAGATATCGACGGACTCTGCCGAAGGCTCAACGTTCCCGTGCTGCAGCGGAGCACAGACATTAAATTTATTGAAGAGTATTGTAAGGTAAGGTGTAGTGCATCCTTTGTATCCTTCCTATACCTTGCATTAGCACCCTGTGAAGTAACTGGTTTCTACCGTCGTACAGGTAATGCAGCCTCTATGCACAGCGCTCGACATCCTGCTAGGAGACAAACACATGTTCGTCGGCTACCTTCTACCAACCGTATCCGTCGTAACACAGCGACTGCAGTACGAAGGAATGAAAGGGCAACGGTTCTGCGGGCCACTCGTCACTGCCCTTCTCGATGGCATTCAGAGGAGGTAAACGGCTGCCTGCTGGATTATAAGCTGTTTTAGTGAATTTTCTACGTCAGATTTAATGGCCAGACTCGGGTGCCAGTGTTATATATTTCTGTGAAGGTTCTTCATGTGCATTATACACGGGACGCATGTTTTTGGAGTGTTTTTTATACCGCTCACTTTTCACAGGTTTGAACACCTCATGGAAGACAAGGAGCTCCTCCTTGCTGCGGCTGTCTTTCCGCATTTCAAGATTTCCTGGCTGACCGACATTACCCGCCGAGAGATTGTAACTGAGATGCTGAAAAAAGAGCTGTGCGACGTCAGCACGCCAGCAACGGGGACACCAACGACCACAACGAGCTCCAGCACAGACGACTTCTTCGCATTCACACGTCAGAGTCGTATGGTGGAAACTGCTGAAGACTCCGAGCTCACGAAGTTCTTGCGCATCGAGGAGGACTACCCTCTGTCGAGGATGAAAGAAAACTTTCCTCGCGTCCACGAACTCTTCCTCAGGGTGAATACGGCGGTCCCTTCGAGCGCGTCAGTGGAGCGGCTCTTCAGCTCGGCGGCTGACATATTTACAAGGAAGCGAACTAGCTTATCAGATACTAGTTTCGAGTATCAATTGCTATTGAAATGCAATTCATGGATGACGTTAGGAAAATAAAGCCGGTCATGCTTTCGTATTTCTGCTGCAAATGTAACGTATAAAAGTAACTCGTTACTTCCGAGTAACGAGAACGCGTTCCTTTTATTTCTTAGTAACGAGTAACGTACTTAGTTACTTTTTTTCCGAAGGAACGAGTAACGTATTCAGTTACTTTTTTTGGGTAACGTGTACAGCTCTGCTTCCTCCATACAGTCCTTTCTTTAACCCAATAGAGGAGATGTTCGCGAAGTTCAAGCTTCATGTTCGTGCCTTTCTAACCGAAAGGGAAGAAGACATTTTGGCAGCCCCGTCTGGAGTAACCATACGCGACCATCGCCGTACCATTTTGTTGCAAGCCACTCAGCAATGCGTGGAGAGCATCCATCGCGTGGACTGTGCATCTTTTGATCGTAATCACTTCCGTTACATAACTCAAGCTCTCGAACGTGGAGACATGTAGAAAATGCTTGCAACCTTGTGTACGAAGCCTTTCTCTTTTCTTTTCAGTGTTTTACGCTAGTGCACGAGATAAACATGAGCCTAACGCTTACTTCGTTTCATGTAATAAAGAAGCGTTTGTGAGATTAAGATAACAAATGTTTCGCGCCGCAGCTCATAGTCACTCCAAATATATTGGGTTGGTAGTTTATGCCACGTGGGCGCGGATCATCGTTTAGCGTTGAATTGGGACACGAAGCTCCGTGTGGATTGGATTGGAAATAAAAAGAAAGAATGGAAAGAGTAGGAAGAAGAAAAAGACGAAGCACCGTATAATCATAAGCTAAAGGTTCACTTCCGATACCCACAGAGGAACAGCATGTAACTATATGCACGCACGCCAGCTCATTGCACTGCTTGCACAGAGGCTACTTCGATATATATACTGTCTGACTTGAAAGTCCGCAACATGGCCTATCGTCATGGAATTGCCGCAGGTTACGTCGGTGGTCATAACTTATCTTTCGGTATCGGTTATGGCGATGGCAGTGCTGTCCTCCGCTTGATGGAGCACATACATCGAACCGTCAATAGCCCAACACTAACATGCTATATCATTGCACCTTTTGCAGTTAGGGTAGTTCAAACTAGTCTTGTGGTCGTCCATGACAGGCTATGGTTATGAAAAGATCATCAGATTCCAAATAGTGATGTCGTGACATTATACCATTTCCAAAAAGGGCAGTGCGAAACCGTCCAGTGTCAGCACATGTAACAGATTATAGTGTAGTCATGAAAAGCTCAAAATGCTCAAATAGCAATAGGTCATGACAATATTCAATTTCCAACAAGGGCAGTTTGATATAGTTCACTCATAGTCTATATGTAGGTTATAGTCATAAAAAGCTCATCAAATCCAGCATAGTCATAAGTCACGACATTATTCAATTTCCAACAAGGTAGTCCGAAATAGTTCAGTAGCATTATACACTGCAGATTTTAGTCACGAAAAGCTCATGAAATCCCACATAGTCATAGATCATGGTACTCTGCAATGAGGTTACTCTGAAATATTCCAGTTATAGTCTATAAGGTAGGTTATACTCATGACAAGCTCATAAAGTCCCACATAGTCATAATTCATCTCATTATAACATTTCCGACTAGGGTAGCCCGAAATAGTTCAGTCATAGTCTATAATGCACGTTATAATCATGAAAAGCTCATAAAGTCCCGCATAGTCATGACTCGTGTCATTATACCATTTCCGACAAGGGTGGTCCGAAATAGTCCACTTATGGTCTATAATGTAGGTTATAGTCATAAAATGCTCATAAATTACCGCATGTCATAATTTATCTCATAACATATCCTACAAGGGTAGTCCAAAATAGCGCAGTTATAGTCTATAGTGCAGGTTATAGTCCTGAAAAACTCATAAAGCCAGCATAGTCATAATTCATCTCATTATAACATTTCCGACAAGGGTAGTCCGAAATAGTCCAGTCATGGCTTATAATGTAGGTTATAGTCATGAGAAGCCCATAATCCCGCATAGTCATAATTCATGTCCTTATACCATTTCCGACAAGGATAGTCCGAAATGGTTCAGTCATAGTCTATAATGCACGTTATAATCATGAATAGCTCATAAAGTCCCACAAAGTCATAATTCATCTTACTATAACATTTAGGACAAGGGTAGTCCGAAATAGTCCAGTCATCGTCTAATGTAGGTTATGGTCATGTAAAGCTCATAAAGTCCCACATAGTCATAATTCATCTCATTATAACATTTCCGACAAAGGTAGTCCGAAATAGTCCAGTTATAGTCTATAATGTAGGTTATAGTCATGAAAAGCTCATGAAGTCTTTCATAGTCATAATTCATACCATTATAACATTTCCGACAAGAGTAGTCCGAAATAGTTTAGTCATAGTCTATATGCAGCTTATAGTCATAAAAAGCTCATAAAATCCCGCATAGTCATAAGTCATGGCATTATTCATTTTCCAACAAGAGTAGTCCGAATAGTTCAGTCATAGTATACAATGCAGGTTGTAGTCATGAAAAGCTTATAAAATCCCACAGTCATATATCATGGCATTATACTCTCTGCAATGAGGTTACCCAGAAATAGTCCACTTATACTCTATAATATAGGTTGTAGTCATAAAAGCTCATAAAGTCCCGCATAGTCATACGTCATGACGCAATACCAATGTAACAAATGACGAAGTACTCGCAATTTATCTCCTTATAGTGCAGCAGTAGTCATATTACTGGGTTATACTGATTCCAATGGCGGCAGATGCAATGATATGGACCGGGTTAAATTGGCTGACCAGTGGATTAATTTTGTTGACCATAGGATTAAATTGATAGACCATAGGATTAAATTCAGTGATGATGGTATTAATTTCAGTGACCATGGGATTAAAATGAGTGACCACAGGATTAAATTGAGCGAGAAAACCTGTAGTAGGTGTGGTGGTGGTGGGTGGGTGGTGAAAGGGCTCGCCGTTGTCGGCCTCACAGAGGTGGGCAACGTCACGACTGACGCCCTGGGGGAATGTGCGTCCTGGGCCGACTTCTAAGGGAACTGTGCCGACATATGTCTGAAAACATCTGAGGAAAACCCAGGAAAAACCCTGGACAGCACAGCCGGCACCGGGATTCGAACCCGGGTAACTCCCAGTCTCGGCGTGACATGGCCAGCACGCTAACCTGAGCTAAACTGAGCCACGGGAGCTGGTGGCCTGTAGTAGGTCGTGAACTAGACAGACAGCGGACCATGCAGCAGACGACGCTGCCGGAGATTTTCTCCAATGAGGTTTGAGCATGACGTCATACACAATGTCCAATCGGGTGGAGGTGCATTCCTCGCGGCAAACTATGGTGAGCTAGAATGAATTCTAGCTCACCATAGGCAAACGCTTGTGGCCATAGAAATCTCATTAGATTTCTAGAGGCCATAAGATTTCTATGCTTGTGGCAGAACGGCAGAACGACATCCCCATGCTGGCTACAATGGGATCAACATGGCGGCCGCCTTTGAGACCCATTTAGAGCATGAAGCAAATGATTTAGCGTAACTTTTGAAAACTTGGCAGTCAGTACAGTATTACTGTCAAGTCGATCGCTGCATTCATACAACTGCATTCAAAATGTTGTAAGCGCCACTGCGTCTTCGGTCTTTCTTCAACCTTACCAGTTTGAAATCGTATGTGTGACATAGCGAATAACGAAACGACGGTTGATGTGTAATGCGTATAACGTTTGTAAAAATCGTTCGCGGTAGTATTTTGCGTGATGCGCTGCTATAGCACATGCATATCCTGGTCTTTGCAGTCTGTGATTATTTTGTTATTGCTACCTAGTAAATTCGGTGGCTTCTCTCTAACAAGCATGTCAGGAACAACAGCAGCGTCACACGAGATATACAGGGTGTGTGCAGAAAAACATGACCCGCATTTTTACATGTAACTCGTTGTCTACTTAGCCGAGGAACTTCCGGTAGCGCACGACGGCGCATTTATGCGTGCGAAATCTGTAGCAAAATTGTGGAAGCCATACCCAGCTTAAAAAATAAACGAAACAACGAAAACGTCGGCTTCCGTGCATCAGAATACGGCAACATGGTGGACAATAGGGTGTATGTGAAAGGGCAACGTGGTGCACGTAGGAGAGTTGTGTTCAAGTACCGCTAGGGGAGCTATCGGTGCATAAATCGAAACGATGTCCCACATGAATGCTCATCGGCAGTACCCCTAGCGGTGCCTGCACATAACTCTCATGAGACCAAAATGCACTACCATGCACTGTCATGACCACCCTATTCTAATGCATGGAAGCCCATGTTTTCGCGCTCAGTTAATTTTTTTTACACTGAGTATGGCTTCCAGGATTTTTTTGTAGCTTTCGCATGCATAAATACGCCGTCGTGCGCCACCGGAAGTTCCTCGGCTAAGTAGACAACGAGTTACATGTAAAAATGCGGGTCATGTTTTTCTGCACACACCCTGTATATAGAACCAGCATGATGCGAGCTTCATCGTTTCACTTGTACTACGTGTCGCATACAATACCGCATACATTCACTGTACACTATCAAAGCACCTGTGATGTTTTCGTACACTTTGTTGAAAATCCCGCCACATAACTTTTGAGGCAATCAGATAGTTTTCATTCTCCCCCAAATAGATGAGCACTTTTAGAACAGGCCAATTAGTCGCTGGACCCATTATATAGTATTTCACGATGTTACTTCGGTTTTAAAATTTGCATATTGAAGAATTGCTAGTAATTACTTTTGCACCAATCACTTAATCTGTCACACATCGAGAACTGTGTGCTGGATACTGTTGTCAATTTTCACGTAATTTTCACTGTTGTCAAGTGTCACGTATGATAGTCACTGCCATATTGGCGAAACTCACAAGAAATGGAGCTGCAGGCGCCCTTTTGGACAGCCACCAAGTTCCAACTCCCGCTCAGTTAGTGAAGAAGTTGTCAATTTTTGGATGACCAGGAAGTAAAGTTCACTGTAGTATACAATAATAATAATCTGTAAGCAAAGTACTTTGCTTAGTTACTCTTTCCATTGTCAACAATGAGTCAAACGTAGAAGCCACATACTTTGTAAACCTAGATGATGGATATCATGTACGACTGTCTTATGTTTGTCATCAGTAGTAAACACCATTGTAGTGTGGTATTTCATGTACATTTAGACGTTCAACTATGCATTCTTGCTTAGATGACTACAGCATTGTGTGAAACTGTGTATTTTTTGTATTTCACATGGGTTCATACTTGTGTTCTGCTGTTGTAGTGACTGCTTCCGGAGTACTGCATAGCAAAGCAAGAAGCGTTACAAAAGAATAACGCAGTGTCCGCAGTTGTTGCAGGACAGCTGTAAAACCACGCCGTCCGAAATGGTGCTCGGACATTTGCAAATGCCTTGGTAATAGTGTGTAGCCGTACGGAACTTCCTTTCCATCAGGTGTGGATGTTTTCACAGGCAGTTGTTTTGAGTTACTCAAACTGCATGTTTACAAATGTAGGCCGGCACGAAAGGGTTGATTACTGCCGCAGTACACAACATTCCTACTAAGTAAGTACCACATAAGTAGTCTCAGTTGGTGCACAAAGTTATATTCAAACAGTTCTAGATTTCTATATCCAAAAGATTTCTTGATAGTGTTTCTAGAAAATATGTTATTTAGATGGCTGACCTAGTAAGAGACACATAATTTCCAGCACTCTTTGAGTGTAGGCAGACATATCTGCACAGGAATGAAATACTTCCACGTGTGACTGAAAAATATTGCAGTTTGTCGTCGTGCAGCAATCAACCAACATCCTATGTTATGTCCTAGCTACCTGGGTGCAGTGGCAGATCCAAAAAGGAGGGGGAGGGCGATCGCCCCCACAAACGCTAGGTTACACATTAGTTTTCCCCTCCCCAGTTACGCGCTTCAACAAAGAACACCCCGAAGCCAAGGGTCTGGATCCACCACTGTCTGGGTGCCTTCGAAAATATCCAAACTAGGACAGTGTCCTTGCTACTTGTCTTCTTACGTGCCTTGTGTCCTCTTCTTAGGTTCAGTTAGATGTGAAGCACATGTGTCCTGGATGTGTTGCGGCAAAGTGCTGATTCCTGGCCCCTACTTGTGATGGAAACTTCGATGCGCAGAGGAATGAAGGATGCCATTATACAAGGTTAGTGCAAGGAATGATACTTTAGAACAGCACTGCACTTATAATTACAGTGTTGTAATGTATGTAATGTTGTATGTAATGTAATGTAGTGTTGTTATGTATGATAATAATCTAATATATTTATCACACAAAGTGAAAGGACGTTGAGAGAAAAAAAAAGAACATCAAGGACTTCACAAGGGCCTCAGTTAATGCCACCTAGCTGAAGAGAACATGGTCATTTAAAGGGACGGTCTCATACCCCCTGCCCCTCTCATAAGTGTATCATTCGATTGCCCTTTGTTGAAAATGGAATACCGCAAATTTAACCAACAAAGTACGTCACGGTTATCAAATAACCGAATTAAGTTGATAAAGATTGCAGAGCATGCCGCGGTCAGTGTTGGCAACAACCCGAACTGCTACGTCGTCCTGCGGGAAAGTCCGTGATAGGATACAGAAGTCGTCTGCTTGTGCGCGCGCAGTGCACTTGCGTGAGCAGACGACTTTCAGAAGTGACTGGGGACCGCGGCAACTCTTGTGCATTTTCTTTGAGTTCTCGGGTGAAAAACGCACATTCTAAGAAGTGGCCCACATGGTGGTTTAGAAAAACTATGTTAACCTTCAGACACAAGTTAAAAGTCTAATAACAACCCCACTCACAATCACATATCTGAAGTCGCAGCCATCTGCGCACGCGGTTGCATTACAGCTCCGACCAAAAATATATTACGGGAGCTTCCGTTGCACTCCCCGTTGCACACTGATCATGTTTGAAATGAAGTGTCGCTGATGACGTATGTGGAGAAGGAGTGCATGTTTATTTAAAAAACGCAATAAATACTCGGGGAAAGAAAGCACGTGACTTAGCTTCTGCGTATCCGATTATGTGCCACATTATCGGAGACCCCGCAGTCAATGCACGGGCTACATTCTCCGCTCGCGGAGATATATGTCTGAGTGTCCCCATTTCGAGTGCAATGGGATTATTCAACCAAAGTCCTTCTGCAGGTTCCGATTGCCATGGCAACGGCGACGTACCCGCAGGCCCACATGGGTGATGTTGCATGAGAATGAAGCGCATGTTCCGTCATCTGCTATTACGGCATGTTTCTACAAATTCCTCGAAAACAACTTGGTTATTCTGAATGAAACTTTGTGTTGTTGGTTGTGTACGGTATGAAACGGTTGTATGTGTACAGTACTCGTGAAGATAGTTGTGGCAAAGTTTTGGAATCGCCCCAGCTGTACGAGACCGTCCCTTTAGGCAAAGTGACATAGCTACACTAAGAATCTGCCAAGTCATGACAGTGCCTCCTCTATAGTCTCAGTGCCTGTCAAACCGCCCTCACTAGGCCGTGGAACACGCTCTTTCCCATCGCCTGCGGTGACCGTGTGGGGGCGCTGTGTAAACGGTTCCTCCAGGGAGGCAGCCTGGCCTAAACGTGGTGTGAAAGCTGCTGATGGTTATGTATCTTGTACGTTCTACTTCACGTTTTTGAAATGGCATACTGTTGTGTGCCCATATGCATGTCGGACGAGAAGAAGAAGACCCCAGGACTGTCTTCTCACGAAATACCGGCTGATCCCGACCTCAGAAAGAAATGGATTGTTGCGATTCGTCGTGATGACTGGACGTCAAATTCAACTTCATGTTACACGAAGGTTTGCAGTCGTCACTTCAAGAGCGAAGGCTTTATAGAAGGGAAGAGGCGGCGACTGAGAAAAGGCGTAGTACCTTCTGCGTTTGGGGACTTTCCATCGCATCTACAGCCGAAAAGACAACTCGAAAGAAGCAGCGCAAGCATGGCAAAACGGTCGTGCTACGACCGCGTTTCGTCAAACATTTATGAGGTTCAGAGACAGTACACATCAGTTCCGCCTTGTGAGACTGCGCAAGGTGTGCATGGAGAGACGACGACGGAAGAACTTCCTTTGAACGTATTACAAGCCCGAGTCAAGTACAAGTCGTGGCCCAAGTATTACATTAATGAATAATTTTTATCACCGGTTTGTTCTTCATGACACCAGCAACACGACACAGCACATTCTGCAGAAATTTCCTGACACCCGACATTATCAGCAGTGGAACTGTTGCGCCAAATTGCGCCAATGCCCGAATCCTGCTACATGCATCTACAAATAGCCAGTTTTTTGGAGAATTGCGCCAAGGCTGCTCCACAAACGAACTCTGGACGTAGAAACCGAAACCGAAACTGAAAATTGTAATAATGTTACTTTTATCGTGGCAACGCTCCGGCGTCTCGTGTGCAGCCGCATCATGCTGCTCACGTCAAACGCGAGTTCAATGTCATCGTTAAACTGGCCGTGATGTCCCTATCAAAACTCAGAGGTAAGAGCACTGATGTCTTACAACTGGAGATCGCCATTGGGTCTGGAGTCGCGTGAGAGCTTAAGGAGACATCTCGCCCCTTGTTCTAAGGATTCGGATTCTCGAGCCAGCACACGCAATCGCACTCGTAACTTGCGTTGCATTTCAAGCAGTTCTATTTGCATAAAACTTCTGCTAGGATTCAAGCAATTTCCTAAACCACGCTTTTCGCAGTTACAGTTCACACAGCCAGAACAAAACGAAGTTTAGGCGAATGCTGCACGTGCGCAAGGCTGCGCTGCTTATACTAAGAGCCTCGGAGGAAGCCCGACGATGGAAACTACATGCCCGATTGCTATTCGCATTCAGCCTCCATATAATGACGCGGAACTTTGAGGGCGAAAGTAAACTACCGTATATTGCTGCATATAAGCCCACTCCGCATATAGGTCGACACCCCTAATTTTGAGCCTCAAACCTAAAAAAGAAAAAAGAAATACCGCAATTTGTGAAAAAATAAAAAATGCTTTATTTACATAGACTAGATCGAGTTCACTGCCGTCCATCGCTCAGCACTAAGACGTCATCATCATCGCTAGAAATTACAACGCTGCATTCGTGGCTGACGGTTGCGGGGGCAATCGGCGTCGTAATGTGGCACTTGAGAAACGCACCACAGACCATGTCTGCCGGTAGTCCATACCACACGTCGTGCACCCTCTGTGCACCCTCGCTCAGTGAAGCACGTTTCACACGCCCGGTTGGAGTTCTCGGATTGTCTCGGCGCATCCACTCACTGTAGAGCACGCCAACTCTGTCCTTGAATGGCTTATTTAGCGCCACGTCGAGAGGTTGCAGAATCGACGTCATCCCACCGGGTATGATCACAAGATCTCCGCCTTCGTTAGCTACAGTTCTTTTCACACGGTCGGTGATGTGGCCTAGAAATGAATCTAAAACAAGCATGTTCCGAGGCCTCAACAAGGCGCCTGGACGCCGGCACCATACCGAACGAAACCGGTCGAGAACAGTCTCCTCATTGAAGTAGCCCTTCTCGTTCGCTCGGACGAGGACTTTTGCTGGGAACTTCTGGTTCGTTGGGATCATTTTCTTCTTGAAAACGAGAAAGGACGGCAGCTTGTGTCCGTCTGCTGTACAGCACAACATGGCGGTGAACCAGCTGTGTTCATTGCCAGTCGTCAGCAACCGAACCTGCCGCTCACCTTTTCCAGCCACCGTCCTCTTGCTTGGCATGTCGAACCAGACTGGCGTCTGGTCCGCATTGCCAATCTGTCCGAGGAGAAATCCATGCTTCGTCCTCAGCTCCGTCACATACGGTTGGAAATCGAGTAGCTTTTACTCATAAGCGTCGGGGAGCTGTTGGCATACTGTCGTCCGCCTTCTCGGGCTCAGACCATTCCACTTCATGATCCACTGCTTGGATGCTTTGAATTCACTTCGCGGAATGTCCATGCTGCCCCCAACAGCCCATGCTTTCTCTTCAATGTCGTCTTACGTGACACTAAGGCTTCTGCTCCGCTGCCCACTCACCCATTCATGCACCACTTCTTCGGTGGCGGGGTACTGCCCGGTCTTGGGTCCCCGGAAAGACCGTCGTGTGGCCGCCCACGCGAAAATCCTATCCCTCTACTGCATCCATCCTCGCACACACTTTTCTGAAACACCGAAGTTGCGCTCTGCTGCGACGTTGATGTTGGCTTCGGCGAAGAGGATTACCTTCCTCTTAAACAACGCGGTGTATTGTTGGCTTGGTGGCATCTTTGAAAAACGTCCACAAAGTGAAACGTTATGGCAGTGATGGTGTTCCGGTAATCCAGCGTAGGTCATATGATGCACCACGTGTTTGGACCATCAATGTTGCCGGACGGGGGCCCGTAATCTGGTCGGACGGCGCATCTCCGCGTATAAGTTGACCGACCTTGCGTATAGGTCGACACCTCTAACCTCTGACGTCAATTTACCAAAAAAAAGTCGACTTATACGCGGCAATATACGGTAGCCTTCAGTGTGGACACCCTCGTAAGACGGTGCTTTGTTTTTGTCTGTTTCGCTATCGTGTTTTTGTTTGTTTGTCTGTTTGTTTTTACATGTAGGACCCCGTCGTACCTGTTTCAGCATGAAGCGGCTTGAGCTCAAACAACAACTGAATCCAGCTCCTCTTCCTCTTTGCATAAGGTTGTGGACTTGCCGCGTCTAGCCATGTGGAAGCTGCTCTTCTTGATTGTTATCACTACTTCGAGAACTCAGCGTCGCAGAGCAAACGTGTGAAGTTCAGTCAGAATGCATTTGGTGCATCTCAGATTGTCTTTCTTTGCACCGTGATTTTGCGCAGGCTGACACTTAGTATGGCTCTTGATCCAGCAGTTTCCAGGACTTAAGGCAGTATTAATGTCCCACAGGACGTTTCTATCTGGTGCTATACAGTCGTTTGAGACAGTCCTTGAATGACAAGAAGTTCATGGCCAAGGTGCCTTTTCTGCGCAACTGTGCGGACGTTTCTGTGGGATTCCCGATTCTGTTCCGGCGGACTGAGCTTTTGCTGCACATATTTTTCTCCCAAATGGAAAACCTCGTAAACATGATCCTGCGTCGTTTTTTTGCATGCAGAAGCTTACTGAGGCAAGTCCGGTATGGCATTGAGACCCATTGACTTAAACCTGTCATATAACTCTGGCTCGCGAAGGGCTCCTCCAGAAAGAAAGCATAGTGATTGGTGCCGACAGAGAAGTCGCAATGTCCGAGTTGAACTGAAGAGAACCAATACTCCAGTCTTGTGTTTCAGAGCAAGTGAGATTGGCTTCTAACAGCAATATATACTTGTAGAGATGATAGTCCAGGTCCTGTCAGGACGTCTATGTACCGCTCCGTGATGGCCCCAGTAGAACCACCAATGTTGTTCTCCTCTTTGCAACACAAAGGGCTCTGTGCGCTCTGCTCCAAAAGCAGCAAAACCTGCTACAAAGCTACCTTTTTCCTGCTACAAGTGCCGCTACGAACAGCAATTTGTCAGTTCCACCACTGCAGTATGACCACGTCGAGGATGACAGACTGGAATGGCTAGAAGCTTCGTTTCCAATGTATGTTGAGTAGCTGAAGAAGTGCTCTGGGCACACTCGTGAGTTCCTCACAAGGGAAACTTATGAGGCACTCCTTCTCACCACTTACTCTACCGTGGCCTGCATTAAGTATCTGCTGAGAGATCAGAAGTTCTTGTTTGTTTTGACTCGCAAATTTAATAGCGACCCTATTTGAATCACACTTTGGAACACTGAGGATGTCATCTGGATGCAACAACATCCTGGATGTTCGCAGTACCCTTGTTGGCCTAGAGAAAGTATTGAAGACCGGCATTGCAGCAACTTCCAAAGACTCAAATGTTGCTCACAGCGAAGATGTTGCAGCATCAAGTCCCCTCTCCACAGGCTAGTTCCATCTCAAATCGAACAGTCCGGTACACTTGATGTCTCGAATGAACGGGAAAAAAATATATGTTGAAGCCATCGGTGAGTTAGGAGAAATAAACACTTTCTGAGTTCTCTGCGCTGCCCGGTTCGGGAAATAGGAGAGGAGGAAAAAACTGTCCCTCAGAAGACGATGTCGCCGTGCGCAGGTTTGAGCCTTCCCTACAAGGCTATTTCTTGTCGCATTGTAGTAATTTCTTGATCTGCCTTTAGACCACCTAGGGCACAATAAGCACCTGGGTTAGCAGTGTTGTGTCAGTTTTCGTTTGTCTGCCAAAAAATATCAAAGTTGACTCAAAGTGCCGAAAAGCACCACATTCACTGCAACTTTTCGGGCAATGTAAAAAACTGATAAGATTGAGCTTTATGCCGTTTAATTTGTCATTCATGAGGCTATCGAATTAAATATAATTTGTTACTCTACTCTGTCAGGAACTTGAGCGATACCTCTTTAAGTAGGACCATACCACTGAAAAATGACGAATTTCGGAAGCCTTGATCTAAAATACCCCACCAAAAACTTGTCTCGAAAATTTTATATGTTGTAGGTAGTCCCTTAGACTATGCACAGAAGAAAAATCAAAAGTCGGACTTGATCGGTAGGCGCACTGTGAATTTTTTGCCACCCTTATACGCGGAGCGCATTCAAGCGGTGGCACCGTGTCCCGCGTGTTGCAAACTCGAATTTTCGAAAGGAGCTTTCAACTTCTGTCTTCACATGGAAGTAATTGCTACAGATTGAAGCCATTCTGAGCGTTTATGTTCATAACAGTGTTGTAATCGCTGAATGTAGATTGTGGAGCAACCAGATGTGCTACACTTTTTTACGGGATGCCACACGTGCATTGCAAGTGCTGGGAGGCCGTGAAGAGCAGAATGCTTTTACTTCTTTGTAAGAGGTATATCTGTTCAGGGTGATTATAAACAAGCAGAGGTACTGCACCAATTATGTCAGGAGAAACGCAGTGACTTCCAGCATTCTTTAAAACATTTCCTTTCCTACGGCTCCATGACCTCGGACGGCGGAAATCGCACAGAGGAAAGTGTCGTTGTGCAGTGTCTTACGCTGCACATTCAAGGCTAAGTCATGGTGCCTTTTGTGAACCTTGCCGAAACAGCCCGACTGGCGCCGCTGTCCAATATGTTCTTCGGTTCGACATGATGCGATCATGGGAAGGTCCTTGTCGGATTAACTCTCGGAAGACACCTTGCGCAAAGTTTCGCATCACCCTCGACTACAGAAGTGCACGGAGTGCCCTTATACAGAGTATGTGAAGGCATTTGCATTACTGTACTCTGTCGTCCTCGCATCACACCTACCTTCATGGCCTCTTCGTTGTACAGCGCTGAGCGTGTGTATTGCGCCGACTACCGCCTCATACACGGAAAAAAGTGTTTCGAACGAAGAACTTTCGCTTTGCTTCGGTGATCGCCGTAGCTGCCATAAAGAATCTGGTTCCAGCAGATCAAACCGAAGGCGTAACAGAAATGGTCTAGCTGTGTAGAAGCTGCTTCAAGTACTTCACAGCAAAGGTGGCTGGATCACAGCAAGCAGCAATGTCGTCCATATTTGAAGGGAGCTCATAGGGTGACCCATTTGTGCACCAGCCCGACGTGGTGCAAGAAATCGTTGAGTATGTATCATCTGAAGCCATTAACGTCACACCGCTGAAGTAAAGAAGGAAATCGGTGGAGGCATATGCACAGCGCAAACACTCCCAAATACGTGAAGAAATGGGCAGAAAGACAGGCCGTAAACTGGAGACCGCTTTCGGTGTTGCCCTGCCAGGAACATCGAGGAGTAACTGCCAGGAATTCAGCGAGTTAGCATGTAACGTGAGCATGTAACGTGTGAACAGCCTATCAAGAAAATCTGACAACAACCTGCCATCAGAAGTAACATTAAGGAAAGTGGCTCCTACAACAGCCTATAGCAGTTCATGACACGAGCACTCTCATCCACCCAGGATGCTCTGCATAACTTAAGTTACCTTCTTACCTTGTCTTCTTCGTTGTCATGTTGTTCTTGACAATGAAAAAATCGTGTTTGTGTCTGTCCCTTCGTGTTCCCTAGTCTCGGGGGTTTTTTACATTATGCATGTTGTTCTTATTCTGTATACTGTAAATATGCTTCGATATGATCACCGTGAACAAATATACCTTTTATAAAGACTCAAAAGCATTCTAAAGCATTCTGTTCTTCACGTGCTCCCAGCACTTGCAATGCATGTGTGACATCCCGCAAAAAATGTGAGCACATCTGGTTGCTCCACAATCTACATTCAGCGATTTTAACACTGTTATGAACATAAAAACTCACAACGGCTTCAACCTGTAGCAATTACTTTCATGTGACGACAGAAGTTGAAAGCTCCTTTCGAAAATTCGAGTTTGCAACACGCGGGACACGGTGCCACAGCTTGAATGCGCTCCGCGTATGAGGGTGGCAAAAAATTCACAGTGTGCCTATCGACTTTTGATTTTTCTTCTGTGCATAGTCTAAGGGACTACCTACAACATATAAAATTTTCGAGGAAATTTTTTGATGGGGTTTTTTAGATCAAGGCTTCCGAAATTCGTCATTTTTCGGTGGTATGGTCCTACTTAAAGAGGTATCGCTCACGTTCCTGATAAAGTAGAGTAACAAATTATATATAATTCGATAGCCCCATGAATGACAAATTAAACGGCAGATAGCTCAATCTTATTCGTTTTTTACATCGCTCGCAAAGTTGCAGTGAATCTGGTGTTTTTCGGCACTTTGAGTCAACTTTGATATTTCTTTGCAGACAAACAAAAACCGACTCATCACTGCCAATCCAGGAGGTAATTGTGCCCTAGGTGGTCTAAAGCTAGATCAAGAAATTACTACAATGCGACAAGGAATAGCCCTGTAGGGAAGGCTCAAACCTGCGCGCGACGACATCGTCTTCTGAGGGGCAGTTTTTTCCTCCTCTCCTGTTTCCCGAACCGCACAGCGCAGAGAACTCGAAAAGTGTTTATTTCTCCTAGCTCACCGATGGCTTCAACATATATTTTTTTCCCGTTCATTCGAGACATCAAGTGTACCAGATTGTTCGATTTTAGATGGAACTAGCCCACAGTGACTCCATCTTCAAGCAAGGATTCAAATGTGGCAACCCCCAGAGCTGCCCTCAGGGTACTGCAGAGACTGAACTCAGCTACTTTACCTCAACACCTGCCTTCTCTCCAGATGTCAGCAACAGTCTACGTTGGTGGACACATAGATCCCATTGTCAGTGAGAAAATGGAATGCAAGTACTGTCTCAAAGTGTCAACAAAACCAGCAACGAACCAGCCATTACTGCAGTACACACATTGTCAGGACAGAGGTGGCCTCCTCTACCCTTCAGACGAGTTATTGTTTATTCTCGATACTCTGGGAACATTCAGTGAGAGGGCCCTACGGGAAAACCCAACTCTTCACAAGCCATTGTCTACATTGGTCAAGGATTCAGTTCCAGCCCTATGCTGCTCAAAGCTACTTGTGTGCAAAGCTGCCACTGCCACTGATCACAGAAAAAAAAACAAAAAAAATTGATGGAGCTGATAGCAGTTCGCTTCCTTAGGCCGCTACTTGTTAACTACACTTTCGGTGTTACTGATAAGAATTACTCCTTCAAATATTTTGCAAGGAAGCCTCTTTCAAGGAAATGCTTGAAGCTTTGATCATGTTCAACCAATTAATAAATGCTCCTTTTTCGCTCGCTTTTTTCGTCCGCTTTTTTCGTCACTTGATCATTCTTTTAAGCATCTTTGTTCAGAGAAGCTGTGCACAAAAAGTGTGTGACATCTTATCTTAAACAACGGGAAACAAGTATCTCATGCTGCAGACGATCGCCGGCATCTGTGAAAAAGCAGCAATTGCTGAAGCCGCTGGCAACCCCAGTCGTGGCCCTGTTTTGGTGGCGGCCACGCATTGTACTGCCCGTGACGGCGGCGGCCTATTGTTCTCCGACTCTTTTGCCAGGCACTGAAGGATAGAGGAGGCACTGGTCATGACGATGCTGTTGGTGACTGTAGCTATATGGAATGGGCCACTATCAGATATATTGGCGTCTTCCTCTAGCCACAGAATGCCTGTGTTTAATATGTGGTGCGGTGATCGGCTGAAGGTGACGACATCCCAGCTGCGCATGTCCGTGTAGTGCAGGAGGTGTTAACCATGCTTTCTTTTGCTGGGTGGCATTCCCCAGCACCCCGCAGCAGCAAATGGACAAGAACAAAAAGAAGGGGAAAAAACGTAGCACTCGCACCTGATACATTTAAGAAAAGGAAACAGCTTTGCATACATAAATAGAGTGTCCTGCGCAAGTCAGAATTTTTTTTAGCTTCATCCGACCTGCAATCCGTGTTCCATTACAAAATGAAACTCTCACACATGTCTTTCCACAATCCTATCCACACCGAGAGGCAACCCAAGCATGAGCTCTGGGTGCTTCTCAAGGCTCTCCCTGAAGGGTTATGCTTGTGTGTAGGACCCTGTGTTGTCGGGTTTTATGTTTTTTTGAAAATCTGGGGGGGAGGGGGGTAAAAATAGGGTTTTATTTTGGGAGCTATAAAATAGGGTAAAACGGGATGATATCGCGTGGAAAAGTAGGTTTTCAGGTTGAAAATAAAAAGGCAGCGCTTCTTGCCTTTGGGGTTGAGATGAGATGTGGAACAACTGTGCTGAGTGTCCAACGCTTAGTGTTCTCCAGTGCCCGTATTAGTGGCTGAATTGATGCCTTGCAAAGTGTGTTTTTGTGTTTCTTCAGATTTTACCGAGTGATTATGATGCAGATGGGGGGTAAAAATGGGTGTTACCCTAAACCGCAGCGCCCTAGTTATGCATATGGAAGGCTTGTTGTACCCGTTGACCTCGTTGTTAGATAGTACATATGGAATCAATGATGGCTCTAGGGCGACTTACTAGATATTCTATGTTCCTCATTTTTGAAAAACTCGAAACTGTGGGCTGCGTTTATATAAGTGACATGATGTTAGAAACATCGGTTGCTAAAGTGCAATGGGAGTTGCCAGAATTATTTTGCTTCAGTTCTTTCTTTTCTTAGATGCAAGGATGGCTGAAGGCAGTCTAGTTTTTGTCAAAGAAGAACCTGTTGATGCTGAATTTCCCGATTCACAAGGTGGCCACAGAAACGATGAGGAACATCAAATGGGTAATTATTTGTTACTTGCTTCGACTACTTTGTACACGCATTACCGTGGTTCCCACTGGTCCGTAAAACCCAGCCCACACGATTTCTGTAGATGGGTGTCTGTCTTGCATTTTTTGGTTTTTGTTTTCTCCACCCACCCTAGTGATACGACCTAGTGTTGTAGTACTGGGTGGCAAGGAAGTTAAAGTAGCACAGAAGTAACTTATAACACCCTGCTTCCTTTCTATAAAAGTGTTAAGTAGGTCAGTAAGATGCACCATAAGAAGTAATTCACATCACAGAGTCATAACTATCGCAGAAATTGAATTTAAAGTATGCCGCAAAAAGTGACAATGCGCAAAAGTGGTGGAGAGCAGTACCAGCCTGTGATCTGCCTGGGACATCACGCTGACGCTACAAGGATTAAGCTTGCTGAGTGGTCAGGAGAAATGTCTGCTACTCCGCTGTCGTCTGCTACTCGGCTGTTCGGGTTTCTGAAAAAGCATTGCTCCTGGCTCGGTCATGATTCAGCCGCTCCTTCTATCCCCAATTCTCCGGGAGATCTGGCAAAACTGGTTTATGGCGGCAAAAGGACAAGGCACTGACCCCACTGACCAGCGAACCAGAATGAGTTGCCCCTGTAACATCATCGGTGACGTGGCATCATGCTTCTCCTCCTCGTCCTACCCAGAATGGAGAGTTAAGTGTGAACGTGCGGAGCCATGTTTCTGTGAGCTTTTTCTGGGAAACAAATTACACTTGCAAACACCTTTCAAGCTACTCGGTAAAATGATACACACACTTTCATCAGACCTCTTAATCTGAAATTTTTTTGGATGGCCCTCTGTACTCCTCTAAGTCTCTTCCCACTTCTTCTTTCTAGTTTCTTTTCAACATCTATTAAGCTGATTATTGCAATTCTTGCAGTGGTCCTTGAAACCCACGAATACCCTGAAATTTGAAAATGCCATTTTCAAGGTCTGGAAAACCTGGAATTTTTTTACAGTCCTTGAAAACCCTTGATTTGCATCTTGTTTGTTGTTTTTCTTGTTCTCATGGAGCTGCCTGTGCAAATTATGCTTTTCCGAAGTCAGAACTGTAGCTTCGAAACCACAGAACTTAGGTCTCTTTAATGCAATAGGAATCAACAGCAAGAAACGAACGTCATCCTCTATTCTATTAAGAAATTTTTCTTTTGTATTATGATCTTTAAAATTCACAATTAAAATCACTTCACTTTACTTCACACTGTGTATTACATCCCAGACAAAATTACGTCTGAACCTCAAAACGTAATTGGAAAACTCTTGAATTCTCGTTCCAAAATTCAGTGGGAGCCATGATTATGCTGAATGGTGGTGTGGAAAAAAAGTAATCAAAACATGTGATTGCGACTGTACACTTCAAGAGAAACCGAGGCCTTTCATACCTGATCTGATTTTATAGTCTGAATGATGTGGGGTAGCTAGCAATAACCCAAGACAACCGTGAAAGCTGCGGAGGGAACATAGACCAGTAAGATTCACAGAAACAACAGGAACAACTGCCAACTTACAACTTAGATTTATTACGTGCAAGGAAAAGTATTTATATTGGCTATTCAAAATTATAACAGGGTGGGATACATCAGCACACATACCCGAGCTGGAAATATCAAACTTTCTACCATGTAGTTATAACTAGAGGCTGAAGTTTTAGGTTTATCCTGATACTCCCCCGAATTTGCGCTCCGAATTGAAGGGCGCCTCATTAGGGTGAAGCCCGATTTTTGCCCGGCAAATTGCCCTCATTGAGACATCTGTAGGAATGCACACTAACTTGTTTTGCAGCAAATGCAGTTACATCACTGTTTGTACCAAACGAGTATGTACAGTTAGTTTGAGTAATTGAGCCTGATTTCTCCCTGAATTTAGCATCCTGAAAGTTTTTCTGTCCGAATTCACATGAATTTATAGCGCATGTTTATTTACACAATTTTCACCCACCGAATTTAGAAAAAGATATTTCCCGAAACACTTCAGGCTTTACTTACTATACACATCCAGGGCAGAGATTAGTGTGTGCCCAATTCATAGACCATGCAAAGAAGAACTCTGAGCGTGCTTGCTGTCTACTTTGTACCAGACATGAGCAGAGTGAATGCCGGATGCTTGCTGCAAAGAGAGCACTTTGGTTTCTTCTTACACCTTGCCTGATGCTACTTCACCTAAAGGGAACGAATTACATTTGTTGCTGAACAAAGGTAATTCAATCAGCTGAAGATAGTACTCAGCAGAGACATACTCAGGGTTAAGTGCAGAAGAATATCAAGGTTCACCGGGTCAGTCACTCGTGGGTTTCACGGAAATACCCGGAGCAGTTCTGTACAGTTTCGTTGTCTTCAGTCACGTTACTGGTTTGTGCAGGGCCCCGAACTCTCTTTGCTGCAGCCATGTCCATTGGGAAACACTCACAAAGTCACTCTGTCTCAGTTCCTGTGTCGGAGACAATAGTCCGCACAATACACGGTTGGTACTATTGATGCCTGCAGCCATGGGTGACACACTGCACTTTACACTCGTCACAGATGTCCAGTCATGAGTTTGTTTAAATCTCATGACAAGCTCACTTTGGTCAGTGTACCTTTATGTTTTTCGAAGTCGCAGTCGGACTGGAAAGTTTGTTTATGGTGCTGGGACTGCACTAATGAAAATGACCTTACGCAGTGTCACCTTGCTGCACCGCTCTGCGTCTGTGGTCATGAAATAGAGATACATTATCGTAGAGTACACAGCTTACATTTTACAATTTTAATTGTATGAGCAAAAGCATCTCCATAAAAGTACAGTGCACTCCCACTAAACGAAACTCGGTTAAACAGAAATTACAGATAAATGCAACAATAGGGTCACCATTGGTTGCTTTCCTATATAGGGTGTTTGCTCTAACGTGTCCAGAAATTTTATTTAAAGCGAGCGATAAAAGAGAAACGAGCCCTACTTTTCAGCTACTTTACTAAGAAACAGGTGCTACTAGTGAAGCAGTACCTGTTTCTTACTCAAGTAGCAGAAAAGTACCACTTGCTTCTCTTTTATCGCTCACTTTAAATATAATTTCTGGACACGTTAGAGCAAACACCCTGTATATGCAATGATAAATATATGATGTTTGTCTTGTACAGGTGAAGCAGTTCAAATATTTAGGTTTGACCTTCAGTGAAGACCTTCATTGGAATAAACATATTAATAATGTTCTTAACAGGGCTAATTCAAAGCTGTATTTCTTACGAAGAACTCTTAAAGATGCTAATTCTAATACTAAATTACTCGCATATAAAGCTTTAGTTCGCTCAGTGTTAGAATATGGTTCTGTGGTATGGTTTCGGACATCAACCACAAAACTTAAAGATGTCGAGCAGACTCAGCACAAAGTGATGTGCTTTATTTTAAACAAATTTTTGCGCAATGACTCACCATCACAACTGTTGCAATTAGCAAATGTTCCCACGCTGTCCCATCGACTGCTAGTTCAACAGTTAAAAACTCTTTGGCTAATCTGGAATAATCAGACGTGTATTAATTCATCGTTATACATTAATCTGATGAACAGAGGTAGTTCTCGTAATAAACATTCCAGACATATTGACCAGTACAGTTTCCACTCAAACTATTTTAAGGAATTCTTTTCTCCCAGCAGCTATCCAAAGTTGGAACAGTCTCCCTCAGCAAGCTGTTGAATGCAACATGCTATCTTCTTTTGTTGACTGTATTGAAGTGTATTTTAGTTGAATTTGGCAGGCAGTCCTTTTACACCATTCATTGTATTTGCCCTCCTTCTATGGCGTCGTAAGATGCTGCAAGTGTTCTAAAATAACTAACTAACTAACTAAATAAATAATAATAAAAAATCTTCGGATAATTGAAACAACCTATTTTGTGTACTATGGGTAAATGGAACATATTGGAGGTACCGAGATGCCGGCGAATGTGGAATAGTACCATTCACATCTCGCAGCCCGGGCAGAAGCCCTAGCCAAATGCACTATATCAGTCACTTGTACAATGTTAGACTTAGCTCGCATCCACACACGGGTATTCATGAAGTCTGTCAAGGAACAGCCACATAAAGTGCTTTCGCTTGCATCAATGTTGCAGATAATTCGGGGACATGATCGTGTGAACAAATCAAAAATAGAAGCTGAAATTCGATATGCGAAAGTTAACCCTGTCGTCATAGCAGGCCACACATTGAATGAGTATGTGGACAAAAATTTTCCTTATTTTTGATAATGTGAAGTGAGTGGTATGCCTGTGGTGAGAGATGTGAAAAGTTGTCACTCAACATGTTTGTGTACTGCAGTGGATCCTAGTATTGTTGTCCCTTGTTTATTCACCTTTTTTTTTTTTTTTGCAAAAGGTGATATATCTGTATTCAATATATTTTCATTTGGAACTTGGACTTACGTGGTGATTCAAGCACCAGCTTGTATAGAAACTGCGCAAAATTGAATGGGCCACACTTTTGCATTTTCTTTTTTTTTCTATGAAAAGTTCTGCTGGTTGCAGACAATAAATATGTCGCAAGGTCAGAGCTAGGGATCCGCACTTTTGATGTTTGTCCCAAAATGCCCCAAAACACTTGCAAAATATATTATATGTTTTTAAATTTGGCACATTCCGAAAAACTCCGAATTATACTCTTTGATTTGGGGCTACACGCCGAAAATGCCGGTACCCGGTTGCGTTTTTTTTCTTCTTGGGTATCGCATTTCCGTTATTCTTTCACCACGTTTCCACGTGGAATGTGGGGAATACTGCTCTAGTCTTGAGTTCAGGGGAAAACTTTCTCTTGTAAACAGATTTATCCGTTGGTCAAGGGGGTTCCAAGTACATGTGGAACCCTCTACCAACGGAAAGGAAATTCTTCACATTCTCAATGTCCTCCTACTATGCTGCCCTCTTTTCATGAGCCGTTATAGCTGCCGATTTTTCAGCATCTGTTTTTGGAACAAACAGTTTAAGATGTCAAAAACATTTTAATTTTGACAAAACATATACATAAACAAGATATAAACGTAACGTATATATAAATGACAAAGAACACCCGCCGAATCTCCCCAGGAATAAATGCCAAAAATGTGTAACCCTAGTCATAGCCTATCACACAGTAATTACGTAGTAGAAAAGTCGAAGCAATGGGCATTACAGACGCCAAAATAGAGTGCTTCAAGGAGACGAAACAATGCATTTGAGTGAAACTCGTGTTCTTCCTACCTACACTGTTTATTATGTGTCTCACGAACGTATCAAAACCCTATCAAAATTATACCGCATACTGAAAACCAGTTTGATGTAAGCACCTGATACACATGATAGGGATCACATCTCATGCATCTTGCACGTGTTCAGGTCAGTCCACCCATATAGCATTGATAAATGAAAATGACCTCTAGAAATGTTTCGTAGATCCTCCTTGGACTCTTTAGATTTTTTTCTTTCGCTTCATGCTGGCTACCCCATTTACCAGTAGTTACAAGTAGTTAAACAGCTTGTTCGTGGTAGCCATGGTCGTGCTGCAGACCTGTGACGTGGTGGGTTCTAATCCTACCACTAGATCTGCTGTCCAAGGGTTTCTCTGTGATTTCGGGTTGGCATTCTAGATGAATGACTGCACAGTTTTGCAAAGTCTGCCCAGGACGCACACTAACACCCCCCCCCCCCCCCCCCCCCCCTCCTTTCTGCTGTCCTCTCTCCTTCTTATCATGTCTGTACGCCGCACATAACCACAGTTGTTTGACGATGCCAACAGAATTTTATAAAATGAAACAGTCTGACAGGTTTGAGGGCAAGGAATTTAAAAAAATAAACATAACAGACACTCTTAGCCAGCTTTAACACACTCTCCATGCTCCGTTAATTGCCACAATATCGATGCAGACCATTCACTAGGTCAAATATAAGCTATGCAGCCTTGTGAAACTTAATGATGAATTAACTTAAAAAATGAAGCCTAGTTAAATGTGTTGAAATGCATGTATATTTTGAAATATAATATCAAGTAGGTCTTCATGTGGAGTAGTTCTAACGTACTTGAATAATATGGTCAGTTAATGTATTTGTCAACGTGCTTTGCTGTTGTCGATCAAAATTTCTAACAACTTGTGATTTCTTTCTTCAAAATATATTTGAGAAAGCCCAAATTTATGAAATCACATTCTGTTGTAATGAAAAAAATGTGGCTGCATGAAAACTAAAAGTGCTATTCTGTGCTAACACTGGGAGCAAGAGTCGGCATTTCATGGGCGAATGAGTTGTGAGTTGTGGCGAACTCAGTAGGTAGAAAATGGCATTAAGGCAAATGACATTAAAACAATCTGTGTGGCAGTGCATGTATGACATCACACTAATGTCATGCAGAACGAGGAACGGACCCTCATATGGGTGTTCTTTGTGTTGTCCTAGCCCTACTGTGTTCGGTGCAAGCACAGGATTATTTCCCAACCTGCTTATTAGTTAATGTGTTAGAATTGTGTTAGACTTGCAAAGTATTATAAAATGATTGTGATAAGCCTTTATCTTTTTTTCTCTCTGCTTGGAATTTAGCTGCAGTTGCTGATGATCCCATCTGTGTCAAGGAAGAACCGGAAGACACCAGCCTGTCTGCTTTGTCAGACTACCATGGGTGCAATGAGGAATTCATCACAGATGACTATCCAGGTGATATATTACCCTGAGCTGCAGTTGGCCCTCAATATGGACATGACTAAAATGTCTCTGAAAGTGTTCATAAATTGAGGGATTTCTAAATAGAGATTTTTAGAGCTGTGCGAATATTGGAAATTTCGAATATGAATCGAATATCTAATGCTGTTCGAATGCTATTCGCAACCTATTTTCAGTATTCGAAATTTTTGAATTTTTTTCCAAATAGTACTGAAGTAAGGTATCACTTTCGCTATACTACAAGTGGGGTCCACCTCATGTCATCCAAGAGTTAGGTGAAGCCCATTTTGTGTTATACCATTGTTTTTTTTTCTCCATTCTCTCTCTGCGAGTCGATTGCACATCTAGCTCGCTTTACCCTGCTTACAGTATTCTGTCACTAAAGTCCAGAACTTCTCTGACCTCATGGTCAACACTGTATACTCTGGGCACTGCATGTTCCAGTAAATGTACTCCCAACTTTCAGAGTTATGTTCAGTAACAGATAGAAGTATGTGAAGTTTCTAAAAAAAAAGTACAATACATTCACTATGTAAACAGAAATGAGGAGACGCACACAATGCAGGCTGCACGGATCATGTTGACAAACTCTCAATGCGGTTCATCCCACTAATGCAATCTACCATACAGGGACCCTTCTCTCACGATATGTTATGTTGCATGAAAAGTCTCACAAGTTTGGAGCAGAACATCATTGAATGAGCACAACACCACAAAATATTTCACCATGAGGTATGAAAAATTATTCAAATTGGGCCTTTTCTGAGTACAGTAAACCCTCGTTAACTCGAACTCGCTGATCTCGAAATATCGGTTATCTCGAATATTTTTCGCGTCCCGATCCATGTCCCAATGCTTCCTATATATTTGGGCCCTTTTAACTCGAAGCCTTTTTTTGCCCGAGTACGGATATCTCGAAATCCCATCACCGGTAGGTCAGCGTACCTACGGCTGATAACGTGCATTCTTCGGTCCCCGAGGCTAGGTCAAGGTCAAAGCGTTTCAGTCCTAGTGACTCACGCCTCACGCGCCGCTAGCTGTGGCAGGCAGACAGCACTACCCTTTCCACCCAACGTCACTCCTCCTCCTCCTCCTCCTCTGCATTCGTCCGAGCTTCTTGGAGCTTCTCTTTGTTTTGTTCTTCGCGCCGCCATGATGGCTGAACAACGCGCATGAAAGTCCCTGACTTTGGAGCGGAAGGTGGCACTTATCAAAGGCCTGGTAGAAAGTTCATCAAGCCAATAGCATGAACTCTTTCATTCATGCGGGTTTCTGGTCTTCCATCGCCGTACCGGAGCCAGCAGACTAGTTCAGTGGCTGTGATGAATTGTGCAACGACGTGATGCGCCACGCATGTTTTGGGGAGAGTGACTTAGGACTTGAACATCGAGGACTATGCGCTTTACGACGGCGATGTTCCAGTAGCGGTGAACTGAGTGATACAGAAATCGTCGAGAGTGCCCGCGGTAGTGACGTGCCGGGAGGAGCCTCTCATGCGTTGCATTGAAGTGCTTGAAGATGCTTTCTTGTTCACAGACACAAATGCCAAGCAGATTGCTATTACGGAGTTATTCAGTGTCAGATGACGTTAAAAAATAAATGGCTTCGGAATTGTTTACGAGCCCTATTACTGTAGAAACGCTTTATTTTTAAGTTTCATAACATAGCGCATTGTAGTAACATCGTGGCAACGTAATTTTCGCTGTCCGCTTAACTCGAAACCCCGCTTATCTCGAAATTTTTTCCGGTTTTTACGACTTCGAGTTATCGGGGGTTTACTGTATTCGAATTCGATTCGCCTTCTGAAGAAATTATTCGGATTCAATTCGCAGTGGAAACTTTACTATTCGCACAGCTCTAGAGGTTTTCAATAAATGGGAGGATTGGGAAACACAAATGAAAGGAGAGCATTATGGAACTTGGCAAAAACCACATTTTATCTCTTGAAATACACGAGGCTTGGATCCCACTGGTCCTTGAAACCCTCGAATATCCTGGAATTGGAAAATGCTGTTTTCGAGGTTGGGAAAACCATGAAATGTTCCGTACTTCTTGAAGGCCTTTAACTTGGTCCTTCTCATCCTCGCAGCGCTGCAGTGCGAATTCCATGTTCACGGAGTCAGAACTGTAGTTTGGAATACCAGCAGGAGTTAGCACTCATTGTAATAGCAATCAGTCATGGTGTGGAAATGTCACCCTCTGTTGCGTTCACCAGACTCCCTTTCTATTCAATGACCTTTAGAGGGATACTTCGCAAGAATTTTAAAACAAGTTATGTGAGCATCATACCGAACACGAACCACCGCCTAAACACCGAATACAACATTCACATTCATTTTGCGTGAGTAGTTAATTTGTAAATGATGACAATAGCAAACCGAAACCCAAATGCGAAGGGCATAAAACAGAGCTCCATACTACGGCGGTTTGTCCGGAGGAGTGTTCCATGACACCACCTGGCATTGTCGTCTGCTTCAAAGCCTGCATTCTTTCTTCCTTGCGAGATGATGTCAGCAGTGTGCTGCTTGCTTCACAGAGGCGAAGCACTCGCTTCGTAATAATTCGTTTGAGTAAAATCTGCATAGTTTTGGACCGCAATATTTTGTACACGTGTTCATGACTTCCCAAAAATTACTGATATACCACAACCTTTGTGGTGACTTTGTTGTGGAGTCCCACTTTAACATTCCGGAATCCTCATTCACATTTGTGAACAGATCGTTTTTGTACAGTCCCCATGTGTTGCGTTGTGGGATACCTGTAGCTCAGAACATTGAAGTCCTAGCCATAAATCAGGTTTTACATCCCGTTAGAGGGTCCCTGATAAACCCTCAAATTTTTGTCCGAAAACTAAGTGGGAACCATGATGAAACATCTTGCTCAGGGTAAACATTAATACAGCAGAACCACAATACAGGGTGTCCAGGCTAACGTGCACCAGGGTCTTAAAAAAACATGGTGCTTCATGCGCGAGTGAAAACGGCAGAATATTATGTGAAGTCACGTGTTCTAATGGCCTGTATTTTTTCATGGTTGCGATTAATTATGCAGAATTAATTGATTAAGCTTTTCATTGTTTGTCTCGGGGCTGAGACGTGAACTAGAAAGCTGTAGAGTGTTTCGAGAAAAACTGATTGCAAAGGTTTCCTGCAGAGTATGCCTTGTATGGAATATTTTTTACTGTCCCCGTGAAACCCGAAAGTGTACCACGTTACCATCTTTTCATTGACGAGGTGAGCGTTCACACAGGTTTACGCACAGAGTGCACAGGGTGAAGGAAGATGAGGAACATCTGCAAGAGACGCTTCCTTCTCTGCCAGTCTGTTACACAATACTCACAGTGCATACGTCATGATTATGATAAGAGGACACTATCTCACCTACCCAATGACAGCTACAAGCGATGTGTACCTTTCAGAGTGTAATACTGAAGTAATACCAAAGTATCCCTTGCAGCTGTTTGTTATGTTCTGTGATCTTAGTGTCTGAATCAGGTGGATGAAGGCATGGTTCCCACTGGTTTTTGAAACCCTTGAATACTGTGTAAGTTTAAAATGCCATTTTTCAAGGTCTGGAAAACCCTGGAATTTTCGCATAGTCCTTGAAAATCCCTGATTATGAGAGCCTGAAGTTTTAGGGTTTAACCTGATTCTCCCCCAAATTTGCACCCCGAATTAAAAGTTGCCTCTTTAAGGTGAAACCCGATTTTTACCTGACAAATTGCACTCATTGAGGTGTGTGTGGGAATGCACACTAACCTGTTTGGCAGCAAATGCAGTTGCATCACTGTTTGTACCAAACCAGTACAGTTAGTTTTGAGTAGCTGAGCCCAATTTCTCCCCAAATTTAGCATACTGCAAGCTTTTTCCACCCAATTCGCATGAATTTAGAGCACATGTTTATGTACCCAATTTTTACACCCCGAATTTAGAAAACAGTATTTTCCGAAAATTTCAGGCTGTATTGATTACGCATCTTTTTCTTATTCTCGTGGAGATGCTAGTGCAAATTCCGCCTTTCTGGAGTCAGAGCTCTAGTAGTTTTGAAACCGCAGGATTTAGCACCTAATGCAGTAGGAATGAGCAGCAGAAACCAGAAGTGCTTGAAATGAATGGCATTGTATTGACCCAGCTCCCTTTCTACCCTATGATCTTAAACTTTTCAGGAGTCATCAGTCACGTTTGTGAACAGATCACTATTGTGTGGTTCCCATGTATTCTGTTGTGTGGTACCTGTAGCTTACAAATATTTTTGTCAAAACTGTGTTTTACATCCCTGGCAAAATGATGACTCTGTCTTAAAAAGTCCTTGAAGGACCCGTGATTTTTTGTTCAAAAATTAAGTGGGAACCTTGGAACACGCAAACGGAGAGCCAGATAATTGTACTAGAGACACATTGCTGCTCTGCCCCATGTAAGAAAAATATGTGAAAAAAAAAGAAAATGAAAACACATATAAGTAGGGTTGGACCATTTCTGGTTTTATTTTTGTCAAAACTGACATGTTTATTCGGGTACTTTTCGTGTGAAAAAAAAAGAAACATTCTCTTTACAAATTGCCAAAATTAAAAAATCTCACAGTAAATGGGTAACAACCTGCTGCGTGCAAGGCTGTTACAAATTTTTGTGATGCTGCTGTTGTGTGTGTGGTTACAAATGCAAGACTCAATGCAGTATGCAATAAAAGTTGTGAAAGACAAAACGGAAGGCGAAAAAAGTATTGCAACAGTTAAACACAGAACTCTGACCCTTGGTAAGCACAATCATTTTATAGTAATTATGCTCCACTACAAGTCCACTATTGCACATGTTCCTTTTGCACATTAACTTTTTGCGTCTTGTAGTGATAACACGAAACCGTTGTTAAGGTGTTAAGGTTGTTAAGGTATTTAGCAGCTGCTGAACAGCAATATCAGCTGGGCCTTCAGATGCTCATTCAGAGTTCTTTGTGGCGTCTGCATGTACCGCATCCTGCTGAAGCTTTGTTCCACATCACAGCTTCCATTTGGGATGCAAAGTAACGACAGAGCTACAGATGCAAAGGTTGGGTACCTAGATGATGCAGTCTTCCAATAGTTGAACACTACAAAGTCATCATTTGTGGGAGGGTCTTCCTGCATATATTGTCCAGACTCAGATTTGAGCTGATCGCCACAATCTGTGACCAGGTAAAACAGTTCTTTGTAGGAATCAAAGTCCCTCGTCATAGATGCTATGAAGGTCTTGTCTTGCATGGCAGCCTTTCGCCACATATCCAACTGGGATGGCATTTCTGCAGTGCCCGATAGGTTCCTGCTTGTGGTTTCTTTCCACTTCTTGAGGATGTGATTGCAAAATGTATGGCAAGTTGCCTTGACAGTGGTTCTCGCATCCTTTGGCAATAGTCCCAGCACGAGGCGGGCCTTGTGACTGGTGCCAGTGTTTACTGGTGCTTTAATGCCAGCGAGGACTTCCTGAAGTCTTACATTTGCAAGGTGGTCGTACTGTGGGAGCAACACCTCCACACGTTCTAGCTCTCGTTGAATTTTTGTTACGGGTTAGAGCGCTTCAAGAACTAGCACACCTGCTCCATATAGCTCCTGCTTTTTGCCAGTCAACAGGCTTCTCAGTTTCTCCACCTTTGCGTTGCCACCACTGTGTACTTCCAGAAGCTCTCTGAGGCAGTCCCACATCTCGAGTGTCACCTTCAGTGATCTGTAAAAGCTGTACCACTGCTGCGGTACGATTTCTGGTGTTTCTTACTTTTTTTCATATCAGGGAGTGGGATGCCATTGGAACTACACAACTCCTGGTACTCCTGGTAGAGTCGGTTGCTGTGCTTGAACAGGGTGCTGACGTTCTTCAAGACAACCTGCTGAAGGTCCCTGACACATTCTGAAGTGATAGCGATTCCGACGGTGACGTGCATCAAGTGAGGCACATCCTTTATGTGCAGAATCTTTACTGCTTCCCTGTCGTTCACATCTTTCACCATCCTTTGCATGGGCTGTGCAGAATCACTTCAAATCGCTATCACGCCTGTCCACGGCTTGCCTAGGGATGTCAACACTTCGCAAAACACATTTGTGGTGGTATGCGTTGCATAGCTTCAGTCGCTTTACGTCTACGAGGTAGACGACCTTTTGCTGTGCCTGGTTGCTCTAGAAACATATTAGCATATTCACTGTCAGGATCCCATTACATCGGGTGACTCTTCAATGATAAAACTTAATTTTGAGTCCTTGACGTCATCGCGAACGTCTTCTAGGTACTTATTGAGCACCCTCAGCGTTTTTTTACGACGGAGCTGGTGGCTTGCAGGCATAGTTCTTGCAGCAGCGCAATATTTCTGGACAAAATTTGACGAGTGGTCTGTCATTGGTCATCATTTCCAACTGGTTATGCTGCCTACCAAGACCGTGTTTACTTTTTTCTTCAAATTCGTGTACTCTGAACACGGGGGGTGTCTTAGATTTAAGAAAATACGACGTGCAACCGAGCTACTGTACACGACATGAGCAGCATGTCGCTGAGATTGAGTTTAGACAAGGTGTTGAACATAGTACAACAGGTTGTACGTCCCTTTGTCTGCCTTTCCCATGAGTTCACTTCTGCCAATTAAAGGTATGCAGTTTCAATTGTTCGATCACGATGTGAACACCCTGGGCCATAGTGTAACGTATCTCCAGGTGAAACTCCTGCAGGAGTTTGGGGGGGGATTTATCAGCGGAAGAAAAACGGAAAAGGAAAGATAAAAGGGCAAGGTCAGCGATGCATCACGCCAGCTTGCTATTCCTTAAATAAAATAAAATAAATGAATAAATACAAATAAATAACTGCTTCCCTCAATAAAAGAACATCTCCTCAATAAAAAGAAACCCGGCTCCCAGGAGTTTGGAACTATGCGTGGTCAGCATAATTAGGTCCTTGTGTTTTCTGGATTTTTGTTTTTTTGAAGATTAGGACAGGTAAAAAAGAAAGTATTTATTTCAGCAGCAGCAGGGTGAAGTCGGGTTATATCGGGTGGAAAACATACTTGCTGTTGGAGAAAAAGGCCACTCGTCGTATTTTAGATGAACCTGAGATGCTGAATAGCTGTGTTGAACGCACAGTCCTTAGCATTATCCAGTGCTCGCATTGGTGGTTGAATTTGTGCTTGGACATTCGGGGGGCATTTCGGTGGGGCACTTTCAAAACAGTACTGAGTGTTTTGAAAGCACACAATATTCCAAAGTGACTCACAGTCCTTCTCCATTTTTCCTCCCCCTCCCCCCCCAACACAAAAACAGAAATGGATGCAAGCGACTCCATCCACATTAAGCGAGAGCCTCAAGACACCACAAGTTTATTTGTCCTGCCAGGAGAGTATGGGAACAGGGAAGAACCCATGACTGACAACTGTACTGGTAAGTCAACAGAAGGATGATCCAGCAACGTAGTGATAGTATGCTAAGCATGATGACTCCTCAGGCCTGGAGTCTATATTTTGAACAAGGCAATGACACAGGCGTTGTATTTAAAGAGACGGTAGCATATGGAAACCCATCTATGAAACAAGTACCACCATGTTTGGCATCAGCTGATGATTTACTTGGTAGATTTTGTTTGGTAGAAAAGCGCTTAGATGTTAAATAAACGAATATCAAATATACAGCGCTGGTTCTGCAGCTGCGGAGGCACCACGGCATCTGTGTGATGTCCCTCCCTAACGGGAAGGGTGAGAAGGAGGCATGCAGAGGAGAAAGGCTTTGTTTCCCCAAGTTCGTCTGTGTCACACGGAAGCGACATCCCGTTTCACAAGGCCGGGCTCTGATTGGTGCAAGAGCTTGGTGTAGAGAATGACATTCTTCCCCTTTTCCAGGGAGGGTATTCTGGCATAAAATAACGTATATTAGCATATATTAATTACTCTGTTTAAATCTGTACGGCATTAATTCTGTGCAAGCTGAGAAAATGAAAAAAACACTTGAACATTCTCTAAACATCTGGCGTCTGTTCTTTCTTTTTATTTATTATTATAATTATTTTTTTCAATACTATCAGCCGATAGGGCCACAATAGGAGTGGTCACACAGCCATCAAGAACTGAATATAGGCATTTGCACAAAACACCAGGTCTACTGAAAATACAACTCTAAGGCTGACATGAAAGAATCAATACTGGAAGAGCTAATGACACTCAAAGGCAATTGGTCCCACTCCCGAATAGTGCGAGGGAAAAACGCAAACTCCAAACAATCTGTGTAAAATCTGAATTCAGTGAAAAGTCTGTCATGGGTAGATCACAATGCACGATTTGAGTAAGCTATCAAATACTTCACAATTTATCTATGTGAAGTAAACCTTTATCAATAGTTTATAATAGTTTTAATCAATTCATGTCAAATATTTAGCCTACAGTAGAAAAACCTGCCAAGAAGCGTAGAAAAGAAACAGACACAGTTGAGCTATACTCATTATAAATAAAACGAATAGCCTTATTTTGCAAAGCTTTCAACTTCGACATGGCGGATTTTGTACGCGGATGCCACACAGGGCTTGCATACTCGACGCCAGGTAGGATTAGAGTTTTCTGTGCAATCATTTTAGTGTCTGATGTAGCATATTTTAAGGACCGTTTAAGATACCACAACTTTTTTAAGTTTTTTTAACAACCTCCTGCACATGCATTTTGTAAGACAAATCTGAATCAACATACACTCCACTTATAATTGTCAACATGGTCTGACAACATGGTCGCTTGTTGTGTATTCCGCCAAATAGAAGTCATTGCATAAAGCCCCTAGCTTCCCGTGAATCCGCAACTGTGCCAAATTTTGCGGAATTTTGCCGTTTCTCGCGGAATCTGCTGGAAACATCAGAATCTTGTGTGTTTCGTTGAATAATGTATAGGTAGTGATTTTTGCGAGGAACTAATTATCGCGAAATTTGCGAGCGCTCTTTTCTCCACAAATTTAAGGTCCAGCGAAATATTTGAACCAGTGAGAGAAAAATATGCGAACGAAATGCGTAAGAGATGTGACACAGGACTCTGAGTAAACTCGAGGTGTTCCGTTATTCTCCACTGCAAGTGTAGACAGTAGTGCACCCCTCATGAATCTTGCACGGCTGTAAGCATCATCTTATTCCTGTTCCTTGTAAGCCTGCATCATCCAGGCATGCAGATTCCTTTGTAAAAGCTGCTGCATCACTATCGAGTGCCACCTGCTCATTGTGGTGAAACGAATGACAGGAGACAGGGCAATTCGGCAATGACCCAGATACCATCCGAGTAAGGACCCTCTAATAGCAGCCCTCTAAGCGAGAAGGGCTCAAAAGGAAGACAAATGCAACAGTTTATTACCCAGTTTTGATAGCTTTTCTTCTTCCTAGAAGTTCAAGGTGGATGGCAGCTAAGACGCCTGATGCAGGGACGATGCATCACAGTTCTGCGAATTTAGGTTCCCCTAATATTTGACTGATCCTGGTTCACCGCAAATTTGTGAATTATTGAGCCAGCGAATTTAACCACTTATACAGTATTTGATGTATCTAGAGCTTGAAGTTTTTGGGAAATATTTTTTTCCCAATGCAGGGGGTCAAAATCAGGTAAATCAACATGTGCTGTGAATTCATGCAACAAGTGAAAACCCTTCCAGTATGCTAAATCTGGGAGAAATCAGGCTCTATTACTCAAACGAGCTGTACTGATTTGGTACCAGAGGTGGGGAAGTTACTTTTATTTTGTAGTGCACTACCGTTACTCACTACTTTTACAAAAGGTAACGCGATACGTTGTTCATTACTTTTGTGGTAGTAGGTAACGCATTACTAACACCTTTACTTCTGATAAGTAATGCCATTACTTTTGCATTACTTCACCAGGAACCCTTATAATATGTACCACATTTTCGTTGAGTCACATAAGGGCATTCCCCAAATAATTCAAGCAATGTTAGGCACAAACAACGGTCATATGAACACAACGTACAGGAAGCATTTATTACAACGCAGAAGTAATTTTTCATTTGTGAGCCTCCCAGGTGTGGCTGAGAGGATGTCTTGCCGTGACGTACACACAGTATAAATCCAAATAGCAAATCCCGCGGTACTTTGTCACTTGTGCAAGGGGTAGAGGCGATTTTTTCTGTCATTTTCACCCCATTCATCCAAAAAATACCAGTGGGAGAGAAAAATAAAGGTGGTTAACAAAGGTGACATCTCAACAAGCGTAGGTCAATAATACTTCTTTTGCGTTCTTCGTGCATGGGTGCCAATGTGACCTTGTCAATGTTAAAGGCGAATACAAAAATTAGGGGATTTTCTGGAATTCCGCGGGCACGGTCCTCAGCTCAAGCCTTGAAGTTTAGACTGTGAAGCAATGTTCCCGAATACGCAGTAATGCCGTTACGTGTTAGTTAGAAAAAATGTAATGACGTTACATTACTCATTACTTTTCTACCAAATGTAATGTGTTACCATATTTCACTGCTCGAATGTAACACATTACCAGTAACACACTACTTTGTAACGTGTTTCTACCCACCTCTGTTTGGTGCAAGTGGTGATGTAATTGCATCTGCTACCAAACAAGCTAGTGTGCATTCCTACAGATGTTTCAGTGAGGGCAATTTGCGGGTAAAAATCGGGTTTCACCCTAAAGAGGCAACCTTTAATTCGGGGTGCAAATTCGGGGAAGAAACGGGTTAAACCTAAAACTTATTTATGTTTAAAATGTGAAATGAAAAGGAAAATTTAATGATGGGAACGGCCCGAGAGAAATTGTGAGTTGAGTCTTTGTGTGCTGAAAAGTTAGGTAAGGCTGGGAAAACGTGTGGGATGAGTCGGTGAGCAATATTGGGACAACGTTACAACATTTTTTAGCTCGTTTTCTCTTGCCCACGGAATCCCATGGATTTATAAGTCCCGCTTCACGGAAGTGTTAATGGATGGTTGAAAAGTGATATGCTCTGGAGTCTGCATGTGGATGGATGAACTTTTTGAACACTAAGCAGCCACAGATCTTTCGATACTAGAAGTACGCGAATATTGAACACTTCGAATGGGGACATCTGTAAAATTGCCCTCCAAATACCTAATCGAGTTTTGAATATGGTGTCATAGGATAATGGATTCTAAGAGCAACAGTTAAGCTCTGGTAAACTAACATCATCACAATTATGTGCTACTGATCCTCAGAAAAATGTCCTGGGGCACGAGCTTGATATGGACTAATAAGGAACATGTATTAGTGTGTTGACTTAACACGTGCACATATCACGTGGCATGGATTTCTCGCTTCGGGGCATGGAGGAAGGAAACACAGGAGCGGCCGTTTTAAACAGATTTCTGTGGGACCCCCTGGCGGTCACTCCTGTCAAAACCGCCATTACTTCCTGTCCACCACATGGTCCTCTCTAAAGTTTTAATTTAGCAACGCTTTGTTGCTTGCGCTGCTTTCTGTGCTGTTATGCTTTTCCAAAGTCATTTACTCTTAAAGTGTGAGCACTATTGCGGAAACAACGTTCTGTTAACGTGTACTTACCGCGGTTGCAGCTGCCGTTCAAAAGAAATCAGCTCTGCCAAGGGAATAACGTTTCATTTGCAAGTACGTACTTGATCGGCTGTTTCGTACACCTGTCTGTGAGAGCCATCTTGAATCGTTCCTTTGGAAACTTACACTGTGCTACGGCTGCAGATTCATTTGATTTCCTCAATTGTTGTACAAGTTTTATTACTGGCATGCTTTACCACTTCAGCAACAAATACACAAAACGTGGCCACGTCGGTGCCATGAATGTTGCTTCTGGTCCTGCGTGCTTGTCCTGCAGACCGTGACCGGTCTTGTAGTAGAGGGGTAAACCGAGAGTAAACTTCCGAACACACACAAATAAAACTGGATGCACAACGTTCATCACAATGCAGATATCTGAACTGACTGTACTGCAAGACAATCACGACTCCCGTTGTCTGCCTTGGCACCTGGCCTGCGCATGCTCTTGGGGTTACGTGAGCGGCCACATTGTAGACAGGAACATACCAGAATGCAGTTCGAGGCTGGCACTCCCGTCCCAATGGCAAAATATTGGAAGGGCCGCTCCTGTGCTTCCTTCCTCCATGCTTCGGGGTCTTGGAATTTTCCCTCTTCGTCTGAGCGCTTCTCTACTGGAGAAGCTCGGATGCGCAGGAACTTAGAGGACTAAAAGTACTGTCGATTGGTGTAAAGATGGCGTCGCTCGGTGATGTCGTTCCCGAGACACGGCTCTTTGAAAAACGATGATTTTTCGTCACTTTCGCGATATTGCCTGCGACCATGCCTCAGAAAAAACGAGTTTGGGGGCACTTTGAGGCGGATTTGAGCAAAAATACTTTGGGATTATATATAGAAGACAGATTTTTGTCACCAAAAATGCTATTTTCAGAAGGTCCGTTTTTTTGTCACTTTTTTGCGAGTTGATCCCCGCGTACCCCATTAAGATTGGCTGCTCCTCTGCTCCCGGAGCGTCTGTTCTTTCTCACGAGGAGGTTGCGATCGCAACTTTTAGTTCCTATTTCTTGCTGCGTTTCGAACGTGGACGATTCTTACGATGGACAAACAAGTTTTGAAATGAAAGTATGGCACCGTCCAGCATTTCGGAAGCCACAACCGGAAGCTGTCGACGACAGAGAAGAAAAAGGCTTCTGCGCCGGAATTCGAAAGCGAGCGCTTTGTTGACGTGATTAGCGTTGGTGATGTCATCGAAACACAACCAAATACTTCTTTTGATGTTATTGTCTAAGCACTATCCAGTGCTTCTTCCCATAATCTTCTGGAGGCTGTGCCATTCACAAGCACAGGTGGCACTGTCCAAGTTCATTTGGAGTCATCGTTGGTGTTACCGGTGGTGCACCGCGGGCGTACAAGCGTTATTGACTTCCGTGTCTGGCACTGAGCCAAGATTTAGGCTAATTCGTAAGAATGTCAACCATTGGCATTCCCAGGGTTTTCTCCAAGGGGTTTGCCCCTAGAGTAGAGGTTGGGGGGGGGGAAGCTTGCCCCCCCCCCCCCCCCCCCCCCCCCCCCCACACACACACACACACACTCCTGTGCTCGGTATGCCCATGATCTCAACCCTGAGGAACTGCAGAACCCCTACGAGCATCTCTTTTGCGATGCTAACAAGAGCTAACAAGATAATAAAAGCATTGGACAAGGGTTTACTGCCTTGTTAGACTCTTGATCAAAGGCAAAAGCAGCCAAAGTGCATCAAACAAAGCGCCAGGACGGCAAGAGAATCTGTGCACAAAAGGACACAAAAGTCTATACTGCTGGTGCCTTCTAATTGGGAGTAAAAATAGCGTGAATCTTTGCGCTTCATTTTCTCAAAACAACTTCTCACTCTACCTGCTCCGCTTGTGAAACTGATATCTCCGTAATGACTCGGTCTGTATTGATGCGGTCGTTTTTCTTACAATCACTGAACATTCCTAGAGGTTGTGACATTCTTATTTTTTCAGGTAAATCAATTTATAATTTATGCTACCATCATACGTTTCTATGCTAGATATGTCAGTTGTGACCGCATGCCGAAAAATGAAAACCAAAAATTGTCATTGTGGAAATTGAAAAAACTAAGAATGACCTGTGACCGTGACCTCAACCATACATTTGGGAATACACTCCAAGTTCAAGCTGTCTTTTCATCATAACCAAATTTTCATCATAATCTATTAAGAAACAAAAAAGTTTGTGTTGGTCCCCACCTCCCCCTTAAGACAAGGCAACGTGTTGTTCATGGGGCAAACCATAAAAAAAAATCCTTCATGGACACTAAAAACCTGCATTGGCACTGTAAGTGCCGGTGAGACAGACAGACGGAATGGAAGCAATCACATGTTAAGAATGTGGGATGGTTTAATGATGAGCACATCTCAGTTCAGAGGCTATCTAGAAAGAAAACGAATGTAGCAAGTGCTCACTTATTGCACTGGCAATGTCTTTGCACTACACTCGGCCATTCAATTGGAAAAAGTGCAACGGGAGTGCAGCACGATTTCACCAAAAAGCTGCACCGTCTTGGATGTCATTGCAACGTTTTGTGCATCGTGAAGCAGATGAGATGAACAGGGTAGCGGTCGGTTTTGGCAAAGTTTAATGCCTCTGGCAGACGGCCACATCTACGGCCTTTAAGGTGCATTAAGAAATGGCCGTAAGTTAGATATGGCCTTAAGCGCTGGGAAGCTTCCAGATGGTATCCATCGAGGCATTTTGCTGATGATGTCCACAGCGATAATCACATCTGCAAAAGTTAAATGGAATGCAGTGAAGTCTTTGAAGTTTTCAGTGAAGTTTTTTTCTTACTGAGAGTACATGAAAACAATGTTCCGTTGGTATTTTGAAAATTTTAAAAATACAACAGCAGACTATACAGTGTGTACCGCGTGCAGTGGTTCGAGGGTGTCACTACGAACTGCACACCTACACCTGAACAGACGAGATAAAAAGTGAAGCAAAGTGCAAAAATGCATCAGAAAAATGAGAAAAGAAAGATGACAGAACATTACGTCATGTAAAAAACATTTTATTTCGAATTGAATTAAATGTGCAAAATCCTGCTTATGGCGCTTGGTGACGAGGCTTGGGCACTTTCGATGGAATGCCGCAAACAGCCTTGTGGGAAAGCCGTTGCCCTTCTATCTCAGTTTTGTCGCAAAGGCCGTATTGCTTACAGTCTTGCAAGAAGCTAATGGCAGTATGCACTTATGGCCGTAACCGTTAAGGCCGTAAGTGCGCCCGTCTGACAGTGGTATTAGCTTCGATATGGAGGATACTGGCAATCAGTATTGTTAAAGGGGCACTAAAATGCAGAAACAAGTTCACCCGCAATGTTAATTTCGTACTTGTTATCATAATTCAAAACTTTGATTCTGTTACAGAGCTGCAATCAAAATTATACCGGGCTCTTGCTCCAACGCTAAGCAGAGAGCGTTGTTTCAGCTCGTGCATCAGGGTTTTTAGCCCAGACTGCACATGCACACACGTGTCATGCCATGGAGCAGTCCCGGTTAAAAACATAATGCGTCTTACGAAGCAGACTGGCGTCACTGTTTCAAAAATGTGAAGATATATGTTGTCAGTGGAACATTTGTGACAGCTGTTGTGGACTACAATTCAGTGGACTGGTATTCAAAAACGCAGTAGTGCACAACATGCTGCACATATACGGAACACTACGATCAGGCCCGTTCCAAATCTGCACGACCACAATAGCTATGCGCATGCTTCTCCTGCTGTCTCATTGGATGCCGCCAGTCTTTGCCTCCAGGGGATTTCATTCGTTGCCACCAAAGGCAGCTCTGTCTTTATTGCGTTTTTCTTCTATACGGTAGCACTGTGTGAACTAATTTTGCTTGCATTGCACAAATTGAAACATGTTGTTGAAACAGTGAGTTGTTTTTGTGTTTCATGCCCCTTTAAGATGGGCCTGTTTTTACCCCTCGAGTCAATTTATAAACAATAATCGCTCAGAAGCTCGCGATGCAGTGCAGACGTCTTTGAGAAACCACCTGAGGCTTACACCTTTCTGTTTGATTGGGCTCCCCTGTCCCCCATTGCTGTCCTCTTTCCACCTGTCCATGTCTGTACGCCACTCACAGCCACAGTTGCTTCGCGGCGCTAACGCAGAATTTAAGAAAAAAAAAAACAAAAATTCGATTAGGCTCAGTGTAGCTTGCACGAAGCAACAACACCTGTTGTGCACTTTGTTTACTTTCTTTTACGCTGCCTCTTGCACTTTTTCACGAATCCAAGACAGCTAATGAGCCTTTTGGCCCAGTACCGTGGGTTTTTATCGCATTATTCGCGGTTAGGGTTGCCACCTTTCGGAGCGAAAAATACCGGCTGAGGGAGAGGAGGTGGAATAGAGGTGAAGGAGGAAAGGCTCGTGGGAAAGGGAAAGTGGGTGAGGAACGTTCTAGCTGGCTCGACACAACCACCAACAGCCTTGCACAACCACTGCTCTTGTCCCCACCGAACACAGGACTTAATGAATAACAATGAATAATAATAATAATAATAATAATAATGATGAATAACTAAGAAAACTACTGGTGACTGCAGAGTTGGGTCTGTGCTCCAGATTTATTCGAGCTGTAGTGAAATGTTGAAGAGGAAACCCCGTAAAAGCCCCTATGAAAGGTCTTGAGCCACAAATACCGGCAAAAGGCTGCTGGTATCACCTTCCTACCGGCAACCAGCAGAGCGCGCAAATACCCGCCCGTGCTGGTATAATACCGGCCTGGTGGCAACCCTATTCACGGTTCGTGGTCACTTTTCTCCCGCGGGACTGTGAAAAATGCCACTTCACATTACGCGCGGGTTCGTATTGTATGCGGTGAAATACGATTTAAAAAAGGTACGGGAGAGGAAATTGCGCAGCAGCTCGGAGATGCGGGTGAGTACCTGCTTGCATCACTGTAGCACACTGCACAGCCCACCGGTGCTTGACTCATGTTCTCTTCTTGCAGTTATTGCCACGAAGGCAAAATGGAACTCCCTGCATTCGGCATTTGCCCGGAAGCAGCGCAAGGATGAAGCAAAGAGGTCTGGTGGCGGACAGCCATATGTGTCGTCAAGGGCTCATTTTAAGAGAGTGGGGTGCACATTGGCTGGGAACCCAAGGGGCACGAGTTACTGGAGCCTTGATGTGGATACCCTGCAGGAATATGACGCTTTGACACCGACGCCTGCTGTCCAGGTATGAAGCTGATATCCGAAAGTCACATTACGAGAAGCTTTGTTTGAACATGAGCACATTACTGCTCCTGCGCACACCATAAAAGCGCCACCAAAAGCACCAAAAAGATTTATCATTCTCTTGCAGTGTTTGAGCAAACTGCACTAGGCAGCTTAGCGGGCCAGTTAATTATGGCACTGTGTGCATAATGTGCTTTAACTGTTATATAAACTAATACCCGCGTCACATGAGCTATTTTAGTGTCATTTTCGTGAAGTGCACTCTTCCCAAGCGAATGTCACTTTTACTACATTCAATAGATTCAAACATGATACAACACGATGAGTCAACATGAGACAACAGAATGAGACAACGCGCCTTTAGATTCAAAGATGAGACAAATGCATACTGCGTGTCAACTTTGCTCCGTTTCTGGTGCTCTATATAACAACAAATATGGACCCTGACAAATCGCCGCACTGCGTAGCTTTTCACACGCTGTTAACACGAGTAATTACGTGTTCGTTTAGCAGAATGTTACCCTGTACTTAAAGAAAATTAATATGCTTTTGAAACTACATCCTTAAAAATATTTAGAGCCTGAAGTTTTAGGGTGTTACCCGATTACTGATTCCCGATTACCGATTACTGATTCTTCCCCGAACAACACTTCTTAGGAAGCCAAGCTGTTCTTCTGTTCGACCACGAGTTTGACTGAAGCAATGACGCAGAGGTCACTGGGACGACCGTCTCTACCCCACACGTGTTCTGTGGATCGCGTAGTAATATCCCTTACAATCGCGACCTACTGGAGCAACAGTAAAATAGGTGACCGTATTGATGAATTGTGCGGGCTGAACATAACAATAGTAACAAAACGAAGCAGATGTTTCCACGCGGATGTTTCAATGTTGTTTTAAATGTGTATATAAATCTGTAATGTGTTTTGTATATTGCTTTCAAATGTATTTGTGAATTTCATTTATCATGTATGTTGGTGTCTCATATTAGAATTTGCAACAGGAGCTGCATGGTTGCATTCCCTGCAGGCTTGTTGGCTTTGCTATGGCCCACAATTTAAAAGTAACAGGAAAAGTAATTAACACGTTACGTTTCTAATCGGTAACGTATTACATTTTTGCTGAAGTAATCTGTAATGGTAAAGAATTACTTTTTTCGCATAACGTGTACAACTCTGATATGGAGAGACTTCTGCAACGCGTGGAACGCTACCTCTCCGGTGCTCGCGTGGTTCGAGATGCCAGAATGCCTGCTCTCCCATCTTGGCTGTGCATGGTCAAAGGTGAACCCGAGCATGCGCTCGCTCTCGGCGCACAATACAAATAAATTGCTGGTGGAAAAATTGCAGCACGCGATATATCCGCATCCGATCCGCTACCGAACTGCTGCTTTCACATGCGCGTCCGATCCACATCTGACCTCGAGTCATCCGCATCCAATCCGCACACTGCAGGAAGTGCTAAATTTCCATCCGAATCCACAAGTATCTTCCGTATATCTGCGGAGATCTGCTTCCATCTGCGGATGGTGCAGGGCTCTATGGTGGGGGATCATTTTTCTTCCGCTGCATCCTGCATAAATTTGGCGGAGAACTGAGCTCCGCCAACAATTTCCACGCCTCGAAACGATGTTTTCCAGAATTTTTTTTCCAACTATTACCAAAGTAGTAGGGGAGTCTGACATGCACTTTCTGTTCCCGTAAATAATTCCCTGTCAAAAATATAAGCTGTAAATGTGCTGTAAACTTGCTGCAGCCGAATACAGCAGGAACGCCGGGAATTCAGACGCTCTGCTGTACACAGCAGCCCCGCTGTGTTCCACTGTAATTCTGCTGTACACAGCACTCCTGCTGTGTTTCACTGTAGTCCTGCTGTACCCAGCAGTCCTGCTGTACTTTTGCTGGAATTGCAGGGTTCCTGCAGTGTTTTGATGCACATTTGCTTTTTAGCAAGTGTTCTGTGGTATTTTGGTGTGTACGTGCTGTGGTAAATGCAGTACATTGCTCACAGCAAACAAACTTGAGCTGAACAGTGAAAATACATTTATTATATCAATTCTTCTTACGCAAGTACTGAATTTTATCGCTGACAATTCTGTTAAATGCTGCGTCACTCAATGGTGAAGCTCTTACAGCACGACTTTCGTTGGCTACCGGTACGTACTCGTGATAGGCACCTGAAAAGGAAGAATCAACATGTCTGACATACTACTAGACAACTTAACAGCTACAAACAAATTGCACACAATGAACCATCACAAACTAATTAAGTTTGTAATGTTTCATTGTGACCAAGCTCTCATGCGGATGCCACAATTATTCTAGTTACGTAATGAATACACCGAGAGAAATACAGTCAACCCTCGATTTATGAACCTTCGATTTATGAATTCCCTCGTTTTATGAACACGAGCACGGGGAACCAAATTTCTTCCATTAATTTTTCCCTCGTTTTATGAACACGAGCACGGGGAACCAAATTTTTTCCGTTAATTTTTCCCTCGTTTTATGAACCTTGATATTCGAATAATGAATGGAATTTCTGGGAACCAACTAGGAGTTCCCCAGCGTTTTTGCCCTCAATTTATGAACGGATTGTTCCGAGGTCAACAGAAACCTTCAAAGGGATAATTCCGTGGTCTTATGAACGACGCCTGAACGGACAAAACGTTTTCCAGGTGTTGCACCCTCGGTTCTTAACCCCTCGAAATCCGAACAACAAACGGGTTTTCCGGGGTCGCACTGTGCGACCAAGTGTTCTTGACCTCAGTTGATGAATAAGGTGGTCGCTGTCACCCGGAGATTAATAAACTGAGGTTAAAAATCCCGGAGGAAATCCGAGACCAGTCCAGTGCGAATGTGATGACATCTCTTATTTCCAGGATTGACTGACACAGCGGAAGGCATGATCTAACGCAAAATTACGCAATATATGGCATTATAAACACAATCCCAACTCGGAAATACTGTTGCATTTGCTCGATAGTACTCAGTTAACTGAATTTTCGATTTATGAAGCCTTCGATTTATGAACGATTTTTCGGGGAACCGAGGGTGTTCATAAATCGAGGGTTGACTGTATACCAGTGTAACTAAGAGGAAGGAGACAACGTAACATGCAACTACAATTGAGCACAGGGACGTGAACTGTGCATGAAAACATGTTCCCATTTACGGTTCACGTCATTATGTTCAATTGTATTTGCATTATTATTATTTTTTTGGTTATCTTCCCAGTTAACAGCTATTGCAGTATCAAAATGAGGCCCTGTAGGGAAGCGTGCCATGAAAGGCAAAGTGCTTACCACGTGCAGCTGCCAACATCTATGGACTCAGGGCTGGCTTGGCCTGCCATCGCATTGTATTGCATTTCATGCCTTTTACGCTTCTTTGGCAGAGGACTTTGTCTCCCCATATACAAGAACAAACATTTCAAATAAATTTGCTGTCCATCATGGCTGTAAGCAGGGAGGTTCATGTTTGTAATGGGATGGTCACTCCATTACCTATGTGAACCTGTATTTGGCAATAAATGTAACTCATAGCCTGCAGTTTGTCAGAAAAGCCAACATGATTAGTTAACAAAATTTTAGAGCTCACCTCCTCACCACCGTCAGCAACAAACAGCTGTCTACAGCCTGCAGGGTAGACACATAATCATAAGACACTCCTCCAGACTACTTTTACAACACGAAGTAACCACGAATACTAACCTGTAGTACTGCTACCGATATTTATCTTGTCCTTCTGGAGTGACATGTTTAGAAGCCGCAGCTCATCCACTTCTTTCTTTAACTTTTTGTATTTTCGCAGTACACTTTGATGCTTCTTCTGCAAGGCCTCAAATGCAAACATCAGGCTCTAAAATATAGCAGGTATAATTAGTCACCTGGCATGTGCCATATTCTACGCATGCGAAAAACATCTAATCAGTTTGTTATTGCTGGTGATACAAGCTTAAATGCATAAGAACATACATTGTGGTCTTCATCTCTTATGGCTTGTGACTCTGCCCTGATAAAACTTGTTAGCACAGGGCTTCTGGCACCTTCCTAATTGAAAAACAAATTAAAGTGTTGCAATGTTATGATGGGAAAATGACAGCTAAATATATTTACGCTGCAACTTGAAAACCGAAACGGTGCTGTGTCTTCCCCTGATGCATCACTGTCATCGGGGCATAGGATGCGCTTTCGGGACTTCCTGTGTCTTTGCTGTGTGTGAAATAGGAAACATAATAAAAATGATGAAAAACCCGTGACAAGGCTCCCTCCTGATAGGTGGAAAGGGGGAAACAGAAGCAGTGCTAACACAGTTACCCCTGGAATTAATATTTTCTTAGACTTCAGATTTTTTCAACTACACTTACAACATGGCAAAATAGGGCCAGCTGTTTTGTGTGTCGATTGACAAATGACTAGCAAACTAACCGGATCCTTTCCGATATGAGATGCAGCAAAGACTCTAGCGGAAGTGTGTCAAAGGTAATTATAAGTCAGTATCTACCATTTGACTTGCCATTTCACTGTGCTTTGCATCCATAATCTTTTGCCACGATCTTTTTGTAGAGCTTGCCCGCACCGCGTTTTGTGACTAACAGAAAGAACACGATGCAAAAGTAAACATGAGGTAGTCCACCACTGATTAGTGGCTAAAATTATCTTAGCACATCATTTTTCCATGCATCATTACCTGCCGTTCGATGCGCAGCTCGTCACTGGAGCAGTCCGGAGTGTTGCTACCTGACCGACTGAGCAGTTTGGGTACGCGGATTCGTCCATTTCTAACTTTATTACTTATTGCGTCCTCAGTTTCTGAAATATAGAGAAAGCACAATAAAGTGCCGTGCCCAAAACAAGAACATATAGTTTTCGGTACCCTTACCTTCCATCAGCAGACCTTGGGCTTTGTAAAAGCCTTCTTCGTTGCCGTCGTCTGTTTTGGGGACCCAACAGACCCAATACACTTTTGTGCCGCTAAAGTTGCTCTTTCGACTTTGGTGAAAACCGCTTAATGCGGTTTACTGGAACGGTCTCTCGCTCCCCTGAACCCAAATACCTTATGTAAGTGAACATTGGCAGGCACTGCCAGTCATCAGCCACGTATGTACGACAGACCCGGAACTACGTGCACCGGGAGAATTTGGGAGAAAGGAAAGACGGGGAAGACAGCTAGGCACGCTATCCCACAGTGAATATAAGCTTATCTTAAAAAGTGTTATGAGATCATCAAGCATTATTACTGAAGCGTCTCTAAATTATGTGTAATCATGGAGCTTCAGTGAAGAATTGTAATAGCTTTCGCATGCCTGCTTGCGATTGTCACGTGCCTTCGCTTTGTGTGGTACTCTGTCAACATGGTGCGATTCCTACGTTTTGTACACTTCGATTTGACTTGAGCTATATGTTATTTACGTTTTATTGGCTATAATGCCGAAGTACAAGCAGTATTGCAATCGCAGTAGTGCAGCTTTCGGCGTCGCACATTCCCGTGGAACGACTTGGAGCCGTGAACATATAACCGATAACCGATATAGAACCGATAAGCATCCGATATGACCATAGAGATAAGGCACTAAGTAATTCTACGGTGCAGTCGCACAGTTCCGGTTGTGGCTGGAGTGCACTTTGTACAGTACGCAGTCAAACATAACGTCGGAACTGAAAGTGCCGATAGTGAACACTGCGGTGCATATGGAGCAAGCGAACATGCGGAGACTTGTTCATCTGACGATGGGATCTGCACGGATGCCTCTGCACTCGAAACAGAAGACGACTCCGTATCCAACGACGATTTATGCTCAATATCTTCTACTTGGAACTCAGCAGAAGCTCAGCCAAGGGTCCTTGACACGCTTGAGGAAGATATTTCGATTTCATGCGAGGCGGCCTCTACGATTGACCAAGTCAACAGTCCAACTTCTTTTTCTGAATCTGTAGATAGTGCCCTCGTGGGTCTTGATCATTGTATGGAAATAGATGAAGAAACCAATGACTCAAGTGCATCTCCATCCCATGACCATGAGAACGAGTTGCATGGGCAAAATACCACAGCATCACTTCCAGTGCTTGAGAGCAAGCTTAGTCCTTCGGATGTGTTTTTCATGATACTTGCGTTTATTGTGAGACACTCACTCTCAAAGGCTGCGACAAGGGACCTTCTTGAGCTTGTCAACCGAATATTTGGAACAGATGTTGTCCCATGATCTATGCTTTTTTTTTTTTTTAAAGGCAGTTTGTAAGCTTGTGGGCTCATACCAGCTTCACTATTTTTGTGACTTTTGCAACGATGTTACGCAGACTGGTACGGATCTTGACAATGAGATGAAGTACAAGACATGCAAACGCACCCAATCAAAAGACTCCTATTTTCTGACCATCAATGTGACTCACGAAATCAGAAGGATTCTTGAGCAGACGGGGCCTCTCTTTTCAAGATAAGAGACACATTCTTCAACCATAAGAGATGTCCAAGACAGATTCCTGTATTGGCACCTATATACACGAGGGTTCTTGAAAAGTGTGGACAACTTCACGTACACACTCAACACGGACGGCTGCCCTTCATTCAAGTCTTCGGGACTTTCTGTCTGGCCAATGTACATAATGTTGAATGAGCTAAGTCCAATTCAAAGATTGGAGAATATCATCCTTGCATGAGTATCGGTTGGAAGAAAAGACCCCATAATGCACATCTTCTTAGATAAGTTTGTACATCAAGCCAAACGTCTCTTTCATGAGGGAGTGGTGTGGAACAGATGTGGACAAGATATCACCAGCAAGTTCGCAGCTGTTTGCTGTTGTGTGGATTCAGTAGCATGACCACTTTTACAAAACATGAAACGTTTCAATGGGAAATTTGGATGTCCCTTCTGCCTCCATCCGGGTGAAATTGTAGATCGTACACTAAAATACACTGTTCAAAGACCAGAGTCCAGGCGAAGAACAGATGGAAATATGTTATGTCATATGGAAGTTTCATTGAATACAGGAGAGATATGCAAAGGCGTGAAGGGCCCATCGCCACTTCTTAATCTTCTGCTCTTCCGAATTGTGACAGGCTTTGTGCATGACTACATGCACTCAGTATGCCTCGGGGTAGTGCGTCAAGTCACCTTGCTCTGGTATAGTGGACCACAAAATCCATATCGCCTTGGGCCAAGAGCATGAAACACTTTGAACAGCACACTGTGCAACATCAGCCCGGCCAGTGAAGTTTGTTGTCTGCCCTGCAGTCTTGAGATGTATAAGATGTGGAAAGCAATGGAGTGGAAAAACTGGTTGTTGTATTATAGTGTTCCCTGTCTTAAAGGACTTCTTTCGTCAAGCCATATGAACCACTGGTTGAAACTTGTCTCAAGCATATACATTTTGCTGCAGGACAGTATCTCTTCTGTAGAACTGAACAGGGCCCGTACACTTTTGCAAGAATTTGTTTGCAGCATGGAGGAACTTTATGGGAAACAGGAAACGACATTTAATGTGCACCTTCTACTGCACACTGTAGACAGCGTTCAAAACTGGGGACCTGTGTGGGCACATTCTGCCTTCACATTTGAGGGCATGAACCACATTGTTCAAAAATTTGGGATGGTTCCAAAAAGTCTTGCACTTCAGGTGGCAAGAGGCTACCTACTCACATCAGCATTAAGAACGATGAACCTGACTACCCCGATATCTGAATCTGCATCTGACTATGCTTCAAAGCTAACACATTACCGAAACCTGAAAAACTGCTTTTCCACTAACATCTTCACTGTGCTGGGAAAGACCTTGCCTGTCCGTGCCTTGGAATTGACATCTCTTGTTGAATGCGTCAGCGACATTTCGCCTATTTACCGCAACAATATCAGGAAAGCCTGTAGGGTTATATACAAAGGCTCGACGTTCACCAGCAGTGAATGGTTATAAAAAAAATGTGATAACAGCAAGGTGTATTTGTCATCTGGGGAGTATGGCACTATACAGAGTATATATGTCAGCAAGGAGTCTGCTACTTGTATGTTTTGTGTGCAACTTTTCTCCGTAAGAGGTGTTATGAATGCGGAACATCTGAAACAAATTATTAAGACAAAGAACATTATCTATGTTAATATAACTGAGGTAGTGTCAAAATGCATGTATATTGATATTGGCTCGAGCCAATACGTTGCAAGGCTTTCAAACGAGTGTGAGAAAAGCTGATTGGTGAGATGAAGAGCGTGCTTAAAATAGTGGTAAATGAAAATTTGTCAGCAATTCACTAAAGATTAACAAATTTACAAATGTCACCCTGTAGTCTACTTTTGAGACATCGTTCATCTGTTTCCCATTTTTAACCTTTTGTTTTACATCTGAGTGTGTCTCGATATTAGTCCTTTTTGTGTGTACATATTGTGTTATCGAGTAACATAACATCTTAGGGATTAGCTGGGAGTGAAAGGCGATGTTTATTTCCCTTTTGTGGAGATATAGAAAAGGAATAAACACAGTTTTCCCCTACCTTACGAGTAAATGTTTTCTAGCACAGTCTGCATCAGGTGTATAACAAGCTTTCTGTGAATGAGAATATGCTGAAATTGTGCTGTTTTTATGCTGCTGCAGCAGTAATTGCACTGCAGGTTGGCCCAGAAGTGCAATATGTTTGCTATGATTGCAAATCTGCTAAAATCCTTCTGATTTTCTTTTGCTGCAGCTGTAAATGCATTTACTGCAGTTTGGTGTGGGAGTGCAGCAGGTTTGCTGTGAATGTAAATCTGCTGAAATGCTGCTGATTTTCTCCTGCTGCAGCTGTAAATCCATTTTACTGTAGTCTGGCATAGGAGTACAGCAGGTTTGCTGTGAATGTAAATCTGCGAAAATCTGGCTGTTTTCCTACTGCTGTTGCTGTAAATGCATTTTGCTGCAGTTTGCAGCTGGACTGCATCAGATCTGCTGTGAATGGAAATTTGCTGTATTCTGCTGTTTTTCTGCTCTACATCGGGAAAGCAGCAGAATAGCAGCAGAATTTTTACTGTATTGCAGTTTTAGTGCAGAAATACAGTAGGAATGTGTATTTCTGCCACAATAATTTTGGCAAGAAATTGAGCTGAATTTTGAGGTATTCTGCTGTTTTCAGTGCTTTGCAGCCAAAATGTGGCTAAAATGCAGCACAATTTTGAGAGTACATCCACCTGGCTGTATAAATCAACTGCAAAGACAATATCTAGGCTGCTCTCATAGCTATTTTATAAGGTTTCTGTAAATGATAAAAATAAGCACTTTGTGCATACCAATCTCTTACAGCCTTCCCAAGCACTGTCTCAAAGGGAGAAGCAAGCTAATGCTCGTACCGCGCATAACAAAAGTCTACAAGAGATCCTGCAACGGGGCACGTCACAAGAAGAATTTGTTCCGAAGAGACTCCTTGAGGAAAGCCAAGAGGAAGCTGCGAAGCTCAGGGAGGAGCTCGAGGAAACAAAAAGGCAACTGCAGCGCCAGCGGGACATCTGTGACCGCTTGCAGGACACTCTCCTGGACAAAATAGGTAGGTGATAACAGGTGATGCCTTATGCAGGTGATAATAGTTATACAGGATGTGCGTATTCCAGGAGAACATCTGATGCATGCTTCGAATGATAAAAAAAATTAATTAATGATGTGTAATTAAATATTTTTATTTGATAACCTAGATGCTGTGTTTCAAGCACAGCGCAACTGCACGTGCAACGGTGCCAGAGCAGATGCATCAGTGCAGCCTGCCACCTTTGCTAATCTTCGAACTGCATTGAGGTGCATTAGCAGTGATTGCATGTATAATGAGGTAGGTGCATTTTAGGGATTCCATATGTTTACTAACCACACTCATGGGTACTACTTCACAAGTACTGCTAAATTCCAGGAGCAGCAGCAACAGCACTCAGGAGTTCATCTCACACCGGAGCATCCAGCTGCCTCAAGGATTGAAGAGGTAACAATATTTTTTGACATAATGTAAATGTTTTCAAAGAGTGTCGTTTTTCCTCTTTTTTTGCCCGTAATGATAATGCAATTTGCCATTGGTATTACTACGTTCAGACCAGTGTCTCAGAGGATGCAGTGGCGGGGCATCAAAGTGCAGCTTCCCCAGGTAATTGTTTGGACTGGGGTGGAGCTACGACTGTCATGGCTGAAGCGCAGGTAAAGCAGAACTGAGGCAGAACGAAGTAGTGTCTCCTATCGCTGGCAAGAAATTGTTTAAAGCGAGAACTGCATGCTAGCTAGTTGAGAGTAAAGCCCTTGGCATATTAGTGTGCCCAGGTCAGAGGAGCAGACGCTGCGGTGGTGGACCCTCCGAGTACACCTGCACTGGCTGTCACCGTGGGCACCACAGGTCTCTCAGCTCAAGCGCAGGTAAACTTATAGGGGTCCTATTGGCTCTTCAGGAAGTTTGTTGCTTCACCGTTTATTTGCTTTTGTAACTGTAACAAACTTCGAGATCCCTATGAGTGTGTTACTTTTCATCTACTCATTGTCTTGGTTTCCCGGTGCGTAGTTTAGTCATTAAACTTGCGTGCATTTTGAAATTTTACCTGTCTACAAGCATATTATGATATGCACACCTTATCTCATTGCATTTCAGAGGGACCTTGAAAATGGGGAACAAATCCCCAGTGAAAAACTGGCGCATGCAATGGGGAGTACCTCGGACTCGATATTTGTGCGTCAAATTGCGCGGGCTCTCTGGACACCAGAGGAACTCAGGGGCCGCAGTGTGACTGGCAGACCATGCCAGCGGTTCCTGAAACAGGGTGTGAGCGGGAAGCGGGCTCTGACCCCAAAGAAGCTGGCAGCACTGAAGAGTAAGCTACTAAATTGACTAAGAACTGGCTAGTTCCATCTCAAATCGAACAATCCGGTACACTTGATGTCTCCAATGAACGGGAAAAAAATATATGTTGAAGCCATCGGTCAGTTAGGAGAAATAAAAGCTTTCCGAATTCTCTGCGCTGCGCGGTTCGGGAAATAGGAGAGGAGGAAAAAACTGCCTCTCATAAGGTGACGACGTCGCGAGCGGGTTTGAGCGTTCGCTACAAGGCCATTTCTTCTCGCATTATAGTAATTTCTTGATCTGGCTTTAGACCACTTGGGGCACAATAGGATCCTTCGTTGGCAGTGCTGTACCAGTTTTTGTTTCTCTGCAAAAAAATATCAAAGTTGACTCAAAGTGCCGAAAAACACCATATTCACTGCAGCTTTGCGGACGATGTACAAAACGGATAAGATTGAGCTTTATGCCGTTTAATTTGTCATTCATGTGGCTATCGAATGATGTATAATTTGTTGCTCTACTCTGTCAGGAACGTAAGTGATACCTCTTTCAGTAACACCATACCACCGAAAAATGACGAATTTCGGAAGCCTTTACCTAAAAAACCCCACCAAAAACTTGCCTCGAAAATTTTATATGTTGTAGGTAGTTCCTTAGACTATGCACAGAAGAAAAATCAAAAGTCGGACTTTATCGGTAGGCGCACTGTGAATTTTTTGCCAGCCCTATACGCAGAGCGCATTCAAGCCTTGGCACCGTGTCCCGCGTGTTGCAAAATCGAATTTTCCAAAGGGACTTTCAACTTCTGTCTTCATATAAAAAGTAATTGCTGTCATTTGAAACCATTCTGAGGTTTCAAGGTTTCCTTTTCAAGGTTCTGAGCGTTTGCGTTCATAACAATGGTGTAATCGCTGAATCTAGATTGTGGAACAACCAGATGTGCTCGCATTTTTTGCGGGATGTCACACATGTATTGCAAGTGCTGGGAGCAAGGGAAGAACATAATGATTTTACCTCTTTGTAAGAGACATATCTGTTCAGGGTTATTCTAAACAAGCATATTTACTGTACGCATTATGGCAGGAGGGCCGCAGTGACTTCCAGTATTCTTTGAAACATTTCCTTTCCTACGGCCTCATGACCTCGGAGGGAGGAAATTGCACTGAGGAAAATGTTGTAGTGTCCTACGCACACACTCAAGGCTCATTCATGGTGCCTTTTGTGAACCTTGCCGAAACAGCCCGACCGGCGCCGCTGTCCAATATGTAATTCGGTTCGACATGCTGCGACCATGGGAAGGTCCTGATCGCATTTACTCCCTGAAGACACCTTGCGCAAAGTTTCGCCTACACACTGAAGACGCTTCACTCACTTCTCGACTACAGAAGTGCATGGAGTGCCCTTATACAGAGTGTGGGACGACATCTGCATTACTGTAGTGTGTCGTCCTGGTATCACACCTACCTCAATGACCTCTTCGTTGTACAGTGCTGATCGTGCGGATTTCGCTGACTACCGCCTCATACACAAGAAAAACGTGCTATAGACAAAGGATTTTCGCTTTGCTTCGGAGATCGGCGTAGCTGCCATAAAGACTGTTGTTCCAGCAGATCAAGCCAAAGGCGTACCAGAAGTGGGTCAGCTATGCAGAAGCTGCTTCAAGTACTTCACAGCAAAGGTGGCTGAATCACAACACGCAGCAATGTTGCCCACATTTGAAAGAAAATCTAAGAAGAACCTGCCATCAAAAGTAACATTAAGGAAAGTGGCTTCCACAACGGCCTAAAGCAGTTCATGACACGAGCACTCTCATCCACCCAGAATGCTCTGCATAACTTACGTTACCTTCTTACCTTCGTCACCTTGTCTTCTTCGCTGTCAAGTTCTTGTTATTCTGTGTACTGTAAATATGCTTCGATATGATCACCGTGGACAAATATACCTCTTATAAAGACGCAAAAGTATTCTAAAGCATTCTGTTCTTGACGGGCTCCTAGCACTTGCAATGAATGTGTGTCATCCCGCAAAAAATGTGAGCACATATGGTTGCTCCACAATCTACATTCAGCGATTACAACACTATTATGAACGCAAGCGCTCAGAACGGTTTCAAATGATAGCAATTACTTTTTATGTGAAGACAGAAGTTGAAAGTCCCTTTCGAAAATTAGATTTTGCAACACGCGGGACACGGTGCCAAGGCTTGAATGCGCTCTGCGTATAGGGCTGGCAAAAAATTCACAGTGCGCCTACCGATAAAGTCCGACTTTTGATTTTTCTTCTGTGCATAGTCTAAGGAACTACCTATAACATATAAAATTTTCGAGGCAAGTTTTTGGTGGGGTTTTTTAGATAAAGGCTTCCGAAATTCGTCATTTTTCGGTGGTATGGTGTTACTGAAAGAGGTATCACTTACGTTCCTGACAGAGTAGAGTAACAAATTATACATCATTCGATAGCCACATGAATGACAAATTAAACGGCATAAAGCTCAATCTTATCCGTTTTGTACATCGTCCGCAAAGTTGCAGTGAATATGGTGCTTTTCGGCACTTTGAGTCAACTTTGATATTTTTTTGTAGACAAACAAAAAGGGAGACAGCACTGCCAACGCAGGATCCTATTGTGCCCTAAGTGGTCTAAAGCCAGATCAAGAAATTTCTATAATGCGACAAGAAATAGCCTTGTAGCGAACGCTCAAACCTGCGCACGACGACATCGTCTTATGAGAGGCAGTTTTTTTCCTCCTCTCCTACTTCCTGAACCGCGCAGCGCAGAGAATTCGGAAACCGTTTATTTCTCCCAACTCACCGATGGCTTCAACATATATTTTTTTCCCGTTCATTCGAGACATCAAGTGTACCGGATTGTTCGATTTGAGATGGAACTAGCCAACTGGAAGTTCTCACACCTTTTTCTAACTCCCTCACATACACAATCGTACCATCAGGCGACACAAGCAGCATCTGTTGAAAGCGATGGAAAGTGATGTATCTGAGTCTGGAACACAGATGAAAGGACAACACAAACCTTGGCACTTGAGGCCATTGTGTGTTGTCCTTTCATCTGTGTTCCAGGCTCAGAACATCAACCAATTAGACCAATTGTTACAACATCAATTTTCATCGTTTTCACCGGATGCTCCAAAGATTCTGTCGCCCCATCGCATGATTGTTTGGATTAGGGAGAAAACATGCAAGAGTGGAAGTGGAATGAGTGACAGTGCGTTTGCAGTTTGTCCCTTCATATGACACAGCCTTGGAAGTCGCTGGGGAAGTGGTATGCTTAGCTCAATTGCGGAGCCTTAGGCCAGACAACTGGGCTCGAGTGCTGCAACTGGCCTTTTCAGTGACTTCCTTCTTTTGTATTTCTTACACACTTAAGGCTTTGTGTGTTTTCATTTAAGCTGTGTTCCACCATCAGAACATCAATTTCCGCAATGTTAAGAAGTTCCTTGTTTCATAGAACATGCCTCCACAGAGCACAATTTTAGCTGTTGTATTCGGTACAAACACACGCCCATTTTCTGTATTTTAGGTTGCTTTCGAGAGTATGCTGCCAGAAAGCCCTGCAGGAAAGGCAGAAGTCTGACAGAGCGAATTGATTCAGTTAATAGCTACTTGGCCGATTTCCTAAAAAAGATGTAAGGGAATAAACTTTCTCTAATTGAAATGCCCTAGTTGCGTTCATTTTGGACTGGTCTCACATACAGCATGCACTCACTTCCCGTCCCATCATCATGCGGGCTGCCGCTTTTCATCCGCACCTACCCATGCCATAGAGCCATACAGTCGGTGTGCCATGCAGGCTATTGGCTCCATTGGAGGCCATACAGTGTACGGAATGCGATAGGAGGCCATTCAGTGTACGGAGTCCGTACCAGGGCATAGAATGTATGGAGTTCATTCAGTTATTCCGTACGACTGCCAAACGGACAGCTATATGGTATTTTTCTAATAGCGAAGGAGCAAAACACAGCAAAAATGCAGCAGACTTACAACAGACTTATTGCGGACTTGACAAATTATGGGGTCAATTAGAAAAAATTCAGTTTCTCACAAATTAAACTCGATAAAGTGCTCAGATGTCATGGCAAATCTCCCCAGAGATTAACAGAATTCACCTTATAACGTTCAGCCGCATAGTTTTTATTTTTATTTTTTTCAAGTTAGGTGAAACACCCTGCATATACATTTTCTAGGTAGGTAAGGACCACAAAATAACTTCAGCTGCATATCGCCGAGTGCTGGAATTCACATTACTTTGTCCGACACCTGTACGCTCCCTGTTTAGGCACCATTGGAGTCCACACAGCACGTTGCGGTTTCAACTGAAGGGCGGCTGCACGTTAGAGGACCACTCTTTCTAGAGGAAGAGATACAACATACAGCTAGAATCTCATCCTCAACCAGCAGCTGCCGGCGACTTGCTCAAAAGAGGGCTAGGGCTGTACCAAAGGAGACCTCGAGTCTCGTGACACAACGCGCAGCTCTTTTTGAAGCAGCAGTGAACAGGCTCTGTCGTCCTCCCCCACAAACCGATGAAGTCGACGACTTCTTGAAACTCCCGGGGAATGTGGTTCGCTCCATTCCACCCGGGATAGAACGAGACAGGCTGTTCAGTGCAATGTGGACAAAAGCAATGGCTGTGAAATGTGATACAAAAGAATTTGTTTAGGCAGAGAGTGATAAATGGTTTTGTCATATAGAATCGTTGGTAGAGTTTACTTAGTTTGGTCATGCATAGGGCTCTGTGTTATCGGGTTCCACGTTTCTTTTAAAGTCTGGGGAGGGGTTAAAATCAGGTTTTATTTCGGGAGCCGTAAAACAGGGTTCACTCGGGTGATGTCATGTTGGAAAGTAAATTTTCAGGTAGAGAATAACAACAGCAACAACTTTATTATGAAATGATGAATGGGAAGTTCATTGCTAGGGGCGGTGCTCTACGCCATTGCTGGTGGTGACGCAGGCAATGAAATAATGAGCCCTTTCGCAACAAGGGTCGCAGTCCTATGGTATCCAGGAAGGTCAAGAGAGCTTTGAAGGCAAAGCATTTGTGGGCTGGATGTGTGTTTCTCTTTAGAACTTTGTAACATTAATGTAACTTCTCATATTTGAGATTGACAGAAGATGCAGGACAGATAAAATTGCGTAGACACAGGCAAGCTGGTGGATGAACTCCATAACGGCGAACCTGAGTGGGGCGAAAACACATCGACAACACAACACTGCAGCTCAATAGTTGAGCTGCTGTGTTGTGTTGTCTACGTTATGGAGATGTGGGACACCTGTGCTGAATGTCTAATGATTAGCATTTTCCAGTGCCTGTATTGGTGGCTGAATTACCAATTTTCAAAGTTAAGTTCTGTGGTTTTACCCGAAGTGATGACGGGGGTTTTGGGGGTAAAAACGAGTTTTACCAAGTTTTACCCAGAAACACGGGGTAATTGAAGATGCTAAGAGTTGGGACGCGAGAAAGGGACAGCAATGCCCAAGGTCTTCTCAAAAGACTATTTATTTATCTATTTATCGATTAATCATGAGGGCGGTGAGGCAGTACAGAGTGGAGTAGGTAATGGATTTTTTACAAAGTTAATAATAATAATACTTTCTCTCGAACGGTGCCCATAAACAACCGTGAGGTTTACGGGATGGTGCACCAAGATGTTTATGCAAGCAGCATACAAAATACAGTAATCCCTCGCTATATCAAAGTCATCAAATCAAATCATCAGTAATCAAAGTCGTCGGGACCAGAAAAAAAATTTGTTATAAGCGGTACGTCGATAAATGCGGAACGGTTAAAAATGCTGCCAGTGGTGCTCAAACTGCGCGCAAACAACAGTATCCCAAAAGACACGTACCTTGGGAAGTTATCAGCATGGTAGCACTTTTATTTCATTACAAAAATAGAGGTGAGCTGCGTCTGTCTGCGTCTGTCTGTCTTGTTGGGCGCCAGGAGGGCCTGCTCCAGTCTGTGCATGCACTGCAGGAGGCCGTCGTCACCACCGCCGCACTCAATTTTATTGCGGATCAAACGGAGCATGTCCCATGTCTCAGCCGTCATTGGTACTTCCCGGGGCTCATCATCCAAACTGTCGTCACTTTCGCATCAGTGTCCTATCACAGTGTCCACAATATCCTCATCCGTAGTAGGACATATGGCGGGGACATCCGCATCTTCAAGTGGAAATGAAGAGAAGTCATCGTCCGCCTTCTGTCCGACGAGCTCATGCACTCACCTGTAGAGATTGTTGCAGTCCTCTATGTCTGGGACGTGCTCTTGTTCATCGTGCACACGACCCCTGGAAAATCTGGTGTGCGCGAAGCAATTTGCGATCTTGGCTGCTGCTAGCTCCTTCCACAAAAGGCACAGTAGCCCTTCCAACTTCTCTAATTAGCGCGACATTTTGCTCGAGTTGTAATACACTTTCGTAGGAGCTTCGGTGGAGCCATTGGGAAACGTGGGAACTGCGCAGAGAGCAAGACTCCGATCTAGCGAAGTGGAACGCACGTGCTACCCCTTCCGTGCAGAAAAGAGGAGAGGGTGTGAAACTTTCGCCTCTTTTCTACAACAAGGGAAAGAACGGTTGCGGAGAACGCTGCCCAGCGTCTCCACTGCTCCGTGAGTCCAGGACTGAGTTCGTGCAGGAGCTGTGGGCATACGGGCCAGCTCGCATTTCGTAAAATGCAGAATCGGGTGATACCCTAGTATGCTTCGAATGATCCGGTCAAAACTACGTGTGTTTTATACGGGACATGGGGGAACTTCGAATAAAGCGATAATTCAAATAAAGCGACTTCGTTGTAACGAGGGATTACTGTATTTTCAAATAAGGTCCACATGAACAAAATTGCACTTATTGAACAAATTGCGCAGATACGTATTGGTAGAAAAAAAAAGAAGAAGAAGAAGGTTAAGGGTCTCTTAGGGAGCAAAAAGTGACAGCAGAAGTGTACAACATGTAGAATGAAAACTGGTTATATTGAGAAATAATCGCGTAAAGACTTCGTGAATTGCTCGACGTCGGTAATGGAGGTGATTGTACCGTGAAGGCGGTTCCACTCCAACAATGTACAAGGAAGAAATGAATCGTGAAATTATCTCGTTGTGCATGAAGGAATGCCAACTTTCTGGGCGTGATCGGTACGAGCTGATAATTAACTAACATTGAGACCTTGTATGTTGCTTGCCCTATTGCTACGTCCCTAATTTCAGGATTTTCAATATGCATCGGTACAGCTCACTCACTCACTCGCTACTTTACCATCCTTTCATTATTTTGCTCACTTAACTTTCACTGCACCTTTTTTTTTTTTTTTTTTTCAAGCCTCCGCTTTACTTCTATAGCTATTACTTTCATGTTTACTGCGGTAACATAACTGTTTGTTTCACATTCGCTTATGCCACATGTCAACTTGCATCAGTCCTGTCTGTGACAGTTTACATTCCTAATCAGAGACTTCAGTTGCAGTCTGATAACTCTCTGTCAGTTGAATTGAGCACAAAGTGCCCTCTGCCAGCTTTGCTGCCCCTGTGTTGTTTTGTCCACCTCACCTGATTTTTGGAGCCATATTTTGGAAAACAAATACGCAAGCTCTGTCACTACTACATGAAGTCATCCATCAGGTTAATATGCCCCAACACTAGGTTACCCAACTGCAAAAAATCAATTGAATTTTTCAATATAATAACCTTTGAGGATGTCCTCAATGTCAACATAGCCAGGTGTGGTATACGGCCTCTTCGTAGCTTTGTAGCATTGCGAAGGCAATTGTTTTGAAGGCAGAACTGCTGTCTTGACAGTGTCTCTCTTGACAGTTTCAGCATACACCTTCATTCGACCTCTGTATACTAGAGGCTTACAATGACACCAAAGGCGCTCCCTACAGCAGTGCTTGCCCTCGAGAGCCTTGAGTCAATATAAAATGTTCATGTTGACTTCCTCACACTAATTTAACCATTCCTGCCACTAAATACTGTCCGGTGTCCAGCTGGAATCCTGCTGCCCTACTGTTGTATGCAATTAGCATGAATGCACGATTATTCACTATCTGCATCATGGAGGTACGTTGACTAGCTATGCACAGTATGTAGTGTTTTCACATGCCAGCTCTATTCAAATTTAAATATTATAAGCATGCACACACTACCTTCTAACCTCAGTCTAAACACAGAGCTTCACCATATACCACGCTTCTATGTCCCAAATAACAACATTCTCCTCCTTGATTTGACGAAGAAAGGGCAGCCATTTTTGTGGCAGTTGTGAACTACATAATTCCGCACAAAAATGGGGTGCGCCTCTCCTCCCCGTTTGCATCAAATCAGGAAAGAACGATGTCACTCGGGAAGGTGGTTGACTAAGAACATGCTATGCGGTGAAGTTCCTTTTTAAGGGTGGTTAGCACGCTGGCCATGTCGAGACTGGAAGGTACCCGGGTTCGAATCCCAGTGCCGGCTGTGCTGTGTGGGTTTTTTCCTGGGTTTTCCTCAGACGCTTTCAGATATATGTCGGCACAGTTTCCTTAGAAGTCGGCCCAGGACGCACATTCGCCAGGGCGTCAGTCGTGACGTTGCCCACCTCTGTGAGACCGACAACAGCGAGTCCTTTTTAAGGGTGTAGTTATACAGGGTGTTTTTTCTTAGCCTTTGCAGAATTTTTATCAAAAAGAACTACGAGAGCAGCATGGATGTCGTTTTTGCAGGTGAGTTCCATGGCCAGGCAGACATCCTCTCGAAGAAAGTATGGAACTGCAAGATTAATTATCAAAAATTTTATAATTAACTCTTTTAATTAGGGAATTTTGGGCAAGAGCGACATAGCAGATTGAGAAACTATCATCATTGAAAGAGATGCCATGCCTTAAAAAAATCCTGAAACACGCACGTGCGTTAAAATATCCATCCCCGAATTTTGATATGCAGATGAGCTGAAACCGCGGCGACTGGGAAGGCAGGAGGTCACGTGATTTAGAGCGATGGAGATGATTGTAGTAGGTGCCGACCAGCTGGGGCCAGATAAGTCTCGGTCGGGGAGGGCAATATGTGTTCCTGAGGTGGCCTTTTCCCATTTCAGATCATTTGCGTACCAAAATTTAGTGATGGATGGATAGTTCACGGCACACACTCTTTTCTTGATTTTTAAAAGATAGAATGGATTTCAACGAGGATTGCCTCCCATTCTGCCATCTCACTTTTGCCCGAGATTCCCTAATTAAATAATTAATAAATTTTACGTATTTAGTCATCTCGTAGTTACGTACTTTCTTCGAGAGGGTGTCTGCCTGGCCGTACAACTCAACTGCAAAAACGACATCTCTGCTGCTCTCGTAGCTCGTTAATAAAAATTCTGTAAAGGCTTAAGAAAGTACCCTGTATATCCTCCTTCCTAGACTGAGCTACCTGGTTTGGAACGGACATTGTATGTATGCCTTGATCCCAAAATCTGCTAAGATAGCGTAGGGAAGGGCTGTGTCACTCATGTTCCCCGAAGGGAACCTAGCTGATGGGATGTGGAGCCTGTTACTTTCACTGGCATCCATGAGGCGGGAATGATTCCAAACTGCACTCTCTGAAGGTCTGGCACTCCTCCTGACATCAGTGTGTGCAAATTCAAGGTCAGCTCCCACAAGTGCCAAAAGCATAATGCTGAAGCTGTCTTTATAGTTTCTGTACATAGCCCCAGGCCTATGTGGAGGCAGGATTTGAAGGTGTTCTCTATCCAGGCCAATACAGTTTGGTAATCTTCGGATGCCATCACAACCTGCTTCCACTCACCCTGAGCTGTTGATGTCCTCAGGTATAGTGAATGGGAAAAAACAGCGCGAAAAACTGGAGAGACAGAGAAGACACGTACACACGGGGAGCGCTGTTTTTTCCCATTCGTGATGTACCAACTTGAGCACACTATTGCCTTAACTCAGGTATAGTGGCTTTAGAACGATGCATTACGCCCAGCGCACCTGCAGCACTATACCGGCTACAGTGTTCTGCTCCCTATGGAACTGTACACTAAGGGAGTGGAACTGTACTACTGTACTACGCTGTGGACTAGGTTGTGCACTATGTTGTGCACCACGCTGTGTACGACAGAACTGTACTACTGTACAACGGAACTCTCAGAACTGTACACCTAGGGAGTGGAACAGTTCGTTTGGGGCAAATGAATGGTGTTGTGCACCAGCACTCAAGGACAGCATGGCAGGTAGTCTGACATGTGATCAAATGTCGTCATATTCTCATCAGAATGTACAGCTGGTGAATGTGAGAATGGTGCTGGAGTGTTCCATTAATTTTTTTTGCTGGAGTTCCTCCACCCACTTGAAATAGAAATAAGCTATAAATGAACACAAATTAATGTAATTGTTCCAAATCTAGTTCACTTCAGCAATTCACCAATATCCTGCGCAACATTTTGGCCTAATCCGTGTAACACAATCACTGTTTTCAGTTCTTTTTCCTTATATTTTTTTAATGGGGAAATAAAGTGTGCATCTAGCATTTCAGAAGAACAGCGGGATGCCAAGAGGCTGTGTTGAATGGGCAGTGCTTAGCGTTCTCCAACGCCTGCTTTGGTGATTGATTTTGCAGTTACCAGCAATGCTGCTGAATGAATAAAGTAATTCTCTCGTGAGTGGTTCCTCCGAGGTTGTGCCGTAGACTGGGAGGTGGTGCGTTCGAATCCCCCCACCAGCTACGCTGGCCGAGGTTCTCCCTGGGTTTTCCGGCACGCTTTTCAGACAGATGTCAGTACAGACACCCCCCCCTCCCGAAGCAAGCCCAGGATGCAAACTAGTACCCCCTGTCCCCCACTCCTTCTGTCCACATGAAATTTAAAGAAAAGGTGAAGTTTGGCAGGTTTGTTTTCAGAAATTTTCATGTTTTGCCCAGAATGACGGCAATGCAAATCGAGGGGATGTAAAAATGGGTTCTACTGGATTTAACTCTAAAACACAAGGTCCAAGGCCCCAGCGAGTCCTGCCTTGCCCCTACATGAAGTTCTTCAGGTTGAGTTTGAATATTTTCCCTTCAAATGAGCAATCAGGGTTTATTCGCCTTATATTGATTTCAAGGAGTATTCAGATGGCTCCTCAAGCATCTCATTTTTAAGCCTTCACATCTTGAATGCTAAGGCCTCCCCATGATTTCACTGCCGTACACTGTTACTAAAACAAAAACAAAAAAATTAAGGATGCTTAATGTATGAATGCGATGGATTTGCGTTAGTATTCAGCCGACCCACCCACTACTACTATCTGTCCCCGTCCACCTCTGCCTACCCCAATCTATCACTAACTGCACAGCCACAACAGCGGTGCAAGCCATTCTTCCATACCGGCGGCATATTTTGAAACAGAGCTTTCGCTCTTCCTCCATCTCATTCACTTGTTTTGAGCTTCAAGCAGAAGCGTCTGCTGCCTGACATTGCTTGGCTTCGGCAGCTCGTCACCTTCGCGCTGAATCAGTCTTGTTTTGGCACCTACTTGCTCCGCCACTCATATTTGGTTCTGACTCTATGCGTACATTGGCTTCTGCTCTGTGACCTACTTTCCCTTCCTCTCAACTCAGCACTGCCAGCGCCAACTAGATAGAGGAAGCCTGCTTGCTCGTCCATGTGACGTAATAACTACTAGTCAGCCAATCAGGATCGTATTTTTAACGGCGGCAGCCAATCGCGAACGTGCTTTCACCGGTCGTGGCCATGAAGACGAACCACCGTCGTGTGCGAGTAGTGATTGAACGTTCCCGCGTACTAAATGGGGAAACTAAATGGGGAAATAAAGCGCAAAATGGTCCCAATCTTTTTCAAAACTGATTCTCTCGAAAGCATGTTGCACTTTTTGTCTAACGATTCGGGTCTGCAGGTTCCAAGTAAGCTGCAGTTATCTGTGGGTTCTTAATTTGCAGTACGGCGAATTGCGGTAGCACACGGATTCTGACTATATATGTCCACATAGCGAAGGAGGGAGAGGAGGCAATAAGCAGCCCTTCTGTATCTAGATGGCGTTGCCACAGCCCTCCTCCTCCTTTCATGTGGCGTTCCCCCTTCCTTCCTACCACATTTTGACCACGGATCGACGCTGACATTTTTCCTTCGAACGCTGCTGCTAATGCTGACGCATTAAAAGAAACATAGCTTTGACTGTAGAGAATGGTCCTCGCGCTAGTGCATTTAAATGTATGTTGTTTCAAAGATGCGTTGCTGGTGCTCAAAATGAAAAGGGTACACTTTCTTTCCCTCAGGTGCAAGAATAAGAAGAATTACATCGAAGGGTTCCCTCTGCATGACCTGTGAAACTTCAGATGCCAGTCCTTATGTTTTGCCAAGAAACGGTGAAGATGGTGATGGTGGTGAGTAATGTAATTACCCTGTGGCAACACTGAGCTCAAAACAACAACATTTCAAATGCGTGAAGCGTTGCAATTTCGCGGCTTAATCGAACTCATCGGCTCATTGGTACGAGATGTAATGCGGCAGGAAGCGCAAAATTTGAGACGACAAACAGACAAAAAAGGGCATGACACAAGTGCTTAGTTCCAACACATCTAATTGACGAACACTGTACTCAAGTTGCAGTGTGCAGTAACCTCAGATGTGTACACTGGACTGCATCCTCAGATAAGCCAGTTCTCCATCTGGCAAAGTTATTAGGTGACACACACATGACTTACGTTGTGGCAGTGTGCTATTGAAATTTATGTGTGCTGTGAAGTACCACATAAGGCAAAAATGAATGGAAAATGCTATTTAGAAATCGGTTACGTTGGTGACATGGTTGTCGTGGCAACGAAGTATGGCGAACAAAATAGCACACACACTGCAAGATTTGGGTTTGAGCAAACTTCATGCAGTTACATAACAGTATCGATACTGTTATGTTCTATGGTCACTACTTTTTGCCTTCTTTATTGCGTGCCACAACCGTGTATTACCAAAAGTGGATACACGGAAGTCAAGTATGGGCCAGAAAAGGTGCTTAATACTAACGCATTTCTCTCACATGTACCGCTAAATCACCACTGAATTGTTTGTCCAGCACTGTACATTTTGATAGCGCACGTAGTAAAGTCGTATTTATTGTATACGCATCAACATTTGCAGTTTCCCGGCACCCAGTAGGAAAATATGCGAAATACACGTGCCAGTTCAAGCTCGCTGTGGTCCAGCATGCAGAAGGAAATGGGAACCGTGATGCTGCCCGACGTTTCTCTGTCCACGAGTCCCAAGTGCGCTACTGGAGGAAGCAGAAGGATAGCCTGGAATCGACGGAGATGACACGGATGGCATTTCGAGGACCAAAGGCTGGCAAGTTTTCCGAAGTTGAAAGCGCTCTTGTCAACTACGTACGGGAGCGGCAACAAAAAGGCTTGGTTGTTTCGTGCGCGATTATGCAAACGTTCGCTTTGAAAACTGCTCATGCTCTGGGAATCGGGGCCAGTGACTTCAAGGCCAGCAACGGTTGGACCGTTCGCTTCATGCGTCGACACGGACTTGCACTTCGGAAACAGGTCAACAAATGTTAGTGGATCCTGCAGGACCTCGAAGACACGGTATAGTAGGACGTCTTTATAGTAAACTGGCCAGGACTTGTGTATGTCAGGAGTTTCACTATATCGGGTGTAGCTTTAAAAGAGTCATAAATGAAGCGGGACGAGTCATTCGGAGGTTTATTGCGCTGCTACGTACAAATAGGAACTCTGCAGTGTTAAAAAAATACCCTATTCTTCACCGAAACAAGGTGTCGATTGCAAAATGGCAAATTTGTTGCTGATTCGCTCACGCGCTAGTTCGTTCTTGTCCACCAGTTGCGGCAACATCATCTTCCAAAACAAAACCGACACCTTGCGTTTTCTGCCACAGTCCGCTATGTCCCATACTTCACTTCACACCCACCTACACATACAAAGAAAACACACGTCGTGACACCAAATCGAGAAGTGGGAAATGCGTGCAAAATCAGGCAGAAACTAGGAAGCTACCTTGCTTATGCCACTACCTGCTATGCATTTCCGTCTAACATTCAGGGGATGGACCGGGATGAACACCATTGTCTGTTCCCTTTCCGGCTGTTCGCAGTGTTGAAAAAAAAAAAAAAGAAAAGCGGCAAGCGATATCCCCAGCGTCATCGACATGACAAGATGGAAGGATCCGAAGTACGGAGACCCACATTCTGAGTGTGCGGCGTTTTCTTATTTGGCGGGTTCAGGTTTTGTACTTCTGTAACATAATTCCTTTTATAATCATCTAATTCTAACTGTAACCCAATTACTTCTTGAACTAAAGAAACGAGGGAAAGGGTGCAGGCTAGCTGGTATAGAACCACGAAGAAGACCGAGAGACACGGACACAGAAAGGACGACAGAACTGAGAACCTACGTGCGTCGTCTTCTGTGTCCGTGTCTCTCAGTCTTCTTCGTGGACTTCTTCAACACATTTTTTGCAGGCCTCATCGTGATGTGTGGAATTCCAAAAAAAGAATAGTGTCAAAGCTTACACATTTCTTACAGGAAGTTGTGTAAGTTAACTAAAAAACCTTGTTCATAGTACTCTATATTCCATCGTTATCTCGATCTATCATTGGGAATTGTAGGGGCTCTGCATCTCTACTCTGGAAAGCATAGGTATTTACTAAGAGTTGTTCAACAAAAGTGCATAATTCTGCATGAGCGTAAGTGCTTCAAAATTGTTGAACGGCTGCGAAGCCGTAAAGTACACCACTAGGCAGACAGACGGGGCTATATCAGCCATTGGGAATTAGGAAGAGGACGTTACACTTCTCTTTTCCACAATTTATGGGCATCAAACTGCACCAACTGGTATTTACATCTTCCAACGTGTGATTTAGCTAACACGCTCTTTTTTATTCTTTTTGGAATTACTTTACATTACTAACCCTGTACTTTATCTTTGGTAACCCTGGTATGGCACTGTTTCACAGAGTCTGACAGATCATAAGTCGGAGAGCTTCAATCTGCCAGAAGAGGCTGGAGCATATGCCCTACATCACTTTCATACGCAGAGGTCAGGCGGGGTGTCGGAGATTTTGTGTAGTAATGTTGTGAGGCAAATTTTTACAGGATTTTCATTTATCACTCACATGAAAAACAAATATTCTTACGATATCCCTGGGAATGCCTAGCCTCCCCCAATGTTCCGGGGGTATTCGAGCCCCCACACAGTCAGCACCTATGTGATAGACCGTGCTTGCCAACTGCATCAAACCACGTGAAAGAGATTTCAGGAGTTGTGTTCTTACGCTGCAGATTCAAGATATTATTGCCTGTGGCTTGTGCCTGTGTGTGTGTAGTGTCTGTGACCTGTAATGCCACGCTTGTGATGTTGTCCTGCTGCTTTAGGCAATGAGCTTGCTGCAGGGAATCCAGGGTTGCATTCCTTTGCTCTTCTCGGACGTTCTGCCTCGCATTATGTATAATTAAGTTTTTTCTGCTATTTTACTACTACTACTGCTATTTTTAGTAGTAAAACAGTACAATGTATGACTGCAGCGACTAGTCATACAGCGCTTCTCACTAGTCACTGGAGCACTACTAAGCGTGATGACGCAATGACACTGAAAGGAATCGACAGGTTGGCTTTGTATCTGCTAGACATGATTGGTTCTTGTCTTATGGACCTGCCTTGTATTAAAGGACCATTTTATATCCCTGGTGAGGGCAATAACTATTAATATATGCAACATCTTAAATATTGTAATATCTATGTCAAACTCCACCTTTGGAAATGTTAATGTGCCATCAGACAGAATATTACTTAGATTGCGGGGAATCGATGCTGCATTTTTGCTTTGCTTCTTTTGCTTGCTGGCTGCTTTGAAAGGCTGCTGCAGATCTGCATTGTTCTTGAGCATTGTTGAAGTGCTTTCTTTGATCTGCCGTTTCACTTTTTGTTTCAGGGATAGCACTTACTGGCATGTTTCCCAATGTGAAAGAACCTGAAAACAACACTTCATACCAGCCTTCAAGTCATGATCTTTGAAGTTCATAGTTAGTTTTGGTGATACCACCAATATGTGGTGTTCCCCAGTCATAACACCATGCCCAGTGATACACATGGGCTTGTGGGAGAAAGCACCGTGTACGACAGCTTTACCCGCCTTCCAAAAGTTGGATTCCTCTACAAAAGCTCTAGTCACAAGATAAGGAATTCAGAAGCTGCTAGGGAGAAAGCGAATTGTGATCCAGGTTCACCAGGAACTCTGCTGCGCACATTCTCATTGACCAGTGCCCGCAGAATTTATTTACATCCAACACGCGGTTTGCGTTGTTTTCTCATCAGCCATTCTTCCTCAGACATACGGGTTTCACACAAGAGACAACTTGACAAGTGTGATGTGTATGGAGCACCGTAGCATTTGTTTCCGAGTACCTTCCAAACTGTGACGTGACAGTGTTTAGCTGTGAGCAGTGCACAAATTTGAAATCTGGACTTCTGCATACTGTCTTGTGCTGTGTTCTTACTTAGGCCATAATCGAGCATCGCTCAGGCTGGGAATAGCCATACAAGTGTGCATTCTATCTCACTGCGTTATCTGCAGCTACAAAGTGTACGTGGAGACAAGCTTGAGACAAGCTTGAGACTGGCACCACATGCTTTGGTCCCTGTACTGCAGAATTCAGTTGCCTCCGTCCCATGAAGTGTTGAGTATAGATGCACATTTATAACTTGGCAGAGAAGCCTTTCAAACGCGAGGTCCGGCCCAATGCACACTCCCGTCCTCGCATGCCTCAAGGGTTACAATCAAACATGCATAAGTGAGAAGCTTTGAAGAATTGTTTATCATGGTTTCTATACTAGACCACATATGCAGATGCGCTGACATGAAAAGTTCTCCAAATGCAGACTTAGTCCCGTGGCATTTGCTCAGACTAGTCATCCGAAAGTTCCCATGTGAGGATGCGCAGTTGCCATTAAGGCGTGAACATAGTTTAAATTGGAAAGCTTGGAAGAGCTTGTCCATATGACTGACCAGCTTAGAGATTTCTGCCTCCCAGGTTTGTGCCAGGGTTTTCTGAACACATCAAGTTTTGTGTTCAATGGACCTTTTCCAGAGCGGAAAAGCGCCTCTAGCGGGAGGAGTCGGAAACACGGTTGGTGGCTCGCGCGTCGCGCGAGCCACCAACAAACGCCGTGTGATTGGAGACATCTGATTGAACTCCGTTTGGTCGAAAGCCGGTTGTTCGACACCCTTTGTTCTAAATACTTTTTTTTCGAAGGGAGTTCAGTGTGTTGTTCACACCTATTTTTCTGTAACTTTTGACGGTACTCTCTGAGCATACGGAGCAGGCAACCAGTGTCATCTGCTTTCTTTCTTTTTTCTTTGCTTTTTCCGTTGAAGAGGGGAGACCACGGGTTATTTGTATATCTTTGTCTTTCACGAACAGCACAGTTGAATAGAACAGTGTGGAACAATCCGGCATACCAGTAGGACACATCTTGAAGAAAATAGCCTCATGTTGAGCACAGCCAATAATCCGTGCTTCCTCTGGGCGCCCTTCTCATTGCTGGCGGCATATTTAAAGGGAACGATCTGGAATGGGATAGCCATATATGCGCGAAAGCCACTTAAAGTCTGTGGATGCTCAGAGGGAAATTTCGCCATGGTTCAACGAAAGATATTGAATTGTCAGGCAAATAAAACCTTCGTTCAACCTTGTTTAGAGTATGCACCTGCACTGTGGGTCCCTACACATGCAGGCTATCAAAAAAGAAGAAAAGAAAAGACAGTACAAGGATCTGCTCCCCAGCTTATATTGTCTAGGTTACGAAGGACTTCTTCACTAACATGTATGTTGGAAGAGGAAATTTAGATTCACTTGAACATATGTGCAAAGTAAATAGACCAAAACCATTATTTCTCCTATACAATGGTCAGTTAAATTCAAACATTAATAATACGTTGCTAAAATTTGTCCACATTCGACGCGAATAAATCATCGAAAAATGTCATAATTATTTTATTTATTTATAAAATATTTATTATCTGACATCAATTATTATTTGACAAAGTGTTGGGGATTATGGGGGAAAATCATATATGGCATGTTTAGTCACTATGTATCAGAGCAGAAAAACCTATCAAGTGGTCGAACGGGCTAGGGTGAACAACCAGGCTTTTGGACTGCTTTTTGGACGTGAAAAAGTGGGTTAGCATGAGGAATGTGTTTATGGGCAAGTTTATGGCGGATGTTCCTCCAGATAACGGCAAAGAAATGTGGAACAAGGTCCATGAGGGCCTAGTATACTTTTACAAGGCAGCAGTCGTACCAGACACATTAAACATCTCTAGGGTTTCTGTACACAGAATGGGTAGGGTGTGTGCCCTTTCAGCGGTACAAGAATGGCGCTTATGTGATTGACGAACAAAAACAACCCATGAAGCTGCAGATAAGAAGGCTAAAATAAGGCAGCAAGAGCTACATGCACTTGTGCAACCAACAGCAGCGCATCGTTTGGTTGCATTTTTCGCACGGAATACGCAAACCAAAAGCGCCCCGGCCGTGCTATTCTGACCACCAAAGATGATGGCGGCCGCGGGGCGCTGCTCGCGCATGCGTCGCACGTCCAACTGGAAAAGGTCCATTGTTGCATCTTTGTTTACATACATAGTGCAGAACACAACCATTAAGGGGCCTTTAGTTTTCTGCGAAATGTCTACTTTTGTGTCAGTGAATTAGACTGTGTGCTAGAATGCTTGCAGATGAGTGCCAACAACAAAAGTTGACGGCATCAATGGGAATTCTGAAAGAGGTTTTTAAATGGGGTGAGCTTAACAGGCCCCTTCTTCATATCCAGATCTCTCAGAGTGGGCACAGCCAAGAACTCCCGTCTATGTACATTTTTCAGTGAAAACCCACAAGGGTCCTTTCAGGCTGTTGTTTTGGGAGAGGGGCACGTGGCATGGCCGATCTAACTTCTCTTTTTGTTTTCCTGTCTAAACAAGCCTCCCGTCCACGACCCCTTTCTGAATGACAACTTCTTTACAGGTCGTGGACACGACCATCTCTATAATACACGATCATAACACTCGCGCGTTTGCCTATGGGACTTCCGTCCGCGGCTCAAGGAGAGGAAGTGCTGTATTTATGCGCAGAGCGCCCACCACGGGCGGCACTTGTCGTACCCAGAAGAGCGCCTGTTGTAGCTCAGCTGTGTGCAATATGAGTGGTCCCTGCGGTTAATTCTTCGTGCGTACATGTTTGTGTATTGTCGCAGGTACTCTGTGCATGTAGAGCTAAGAGTTGTGAAACTAAATACTCAGAAATGGGCTACGTTCTGAAGCGTAAGGTGGCATGTAAAACTGCGAAACTTGCGCGCTATATGCCGTACATCATACACTTGGCAGCAACATCTTGTGTGTCGGGCCAGTTATCATGCGTTTATGATTGTCAGACGCGAGCACGTTCAGAGTTTACGTTTCGCGTGTGAGGCATTCTATGTTAATACAGAAGGCAGTTACAAATACAGAAGGCAGTTACAGAGGATGGATGAATGCGACCGTAAGAAGAAAGTGTTCCTGGCAAGGAAATGGCTGACACCAGTTACGATGTCCAAATAATTTGTTGTATAAGCAAGCACTTCAGTTTTGAATGAGCAGTTGCTTGTTTTGTTTTCCTACTTATTGGTCCCTTTTTATTTTACTCCATCGTCATCTTCTTCTTACCTTTTTTTTTCCCGGTCTGCCATTACAATGCTCTGCTAACCTTTATTATGCTGTTCGGATAGAAGTCACTCTGAGAACTTTTCTTGATGGTGGCTTTTCTGCGACGCTACCTTGTGGTGCCTTTTTTTTTTTAGTTCCTTTTGTACTCCTGGGAGATGCAAGGCCACGTAAACTTTGTGATCGCTAAAAGTAGGTACCATAGCCACGGTGGCACATCTGAGAATTTTGCGCTTTGGGCCGACGCTAAAGTCTTCGGCCTTGAAATGACGAGAACACGCTGTCGAGTAGCCTGTTGGAGGTAGGGTCGGGCAGTATTTAAGTACATTGTAATTAAAGTATTATTTAAAATATAAATACCACACGTATCTATGTTTTGTATTTAGATATAGAGTAGAAAAACGTAATAATTATGTTTAAATATCATTTTGGGGTATTTATTCTTGTAAATACTTTATAAATACTCCAAAATATACAGGGTGTTTGCTCTAACGTGTCCAGAAATTATATTTAAAGCGGGCGATAAGAGAAAAGCAAGTGGTACTTTTCTGCTACTTGAGTAAGAAATAGGTACTGCTTCACCAGTAGCACATGTTCCTTAGTCAAGTAGCTGAAAAGTAGCGCTCGTATAAAATTTCTGGACACGTTAGAGCAAACACCCTGTATACTGCTAAAATAAAAATATGCCAATAATAAATAAAATGTAGCGCTAAAAATATATACTGACTCGTGTCTTAAAGCAGCATGGAAATGATGGGTATAAAATATGACTGGAGAAGTAGAAATTACGGTTCTGAGCCCTGTGATACATATTCGTACAAAAAGTTTGAGCGTAGCGCGCAATCCTGGAGCGCGAGGGAGCTTTGAATCTCGCGGCAGAAATGCCCTCTCACTCGGTTGCCAGCCGCTGACGTCATGTGGCCGCGCAGTCTTTTTCTTTCTTTTTTGCGATTTCTCGCGGCGCCGGCAAGCCGACCGAGCAGGAAGCGTTGTTGTTCATCGGACGTCGTGAAAAGGACACGTGATGAACTGAACACTCTTTAGGCGACACGTCTGCTCTTCTTGACGAAACGTTTTATGGAGTTGGAGCCTAAGCTCCGCCAGCTTCGATTTCGCCACACGGATGTACCCGGGGCTGGTAAGTGGTGCTGCTAAGTGTGAACGAACATTCTGATTGAAATATAGTGCTTCTTCTTGGTTACAAATGCATGTCATGAAGACGCGGCGCAGTGACCAGTGTTTTCACTCTAAGTCGTCGACCATCATGACTTCTCCGTGTTGTGGTCAACACTATGGGCTCTGAACCGCATAGACACTGGCATCTCTGAGGCGAAAGAGCGGACCGATGAATGCATAGCTGTGTAACATTGCGCTTACCATATCTTACTGATACCAGGAGCGCAACGTCTCCACAAGCACAACAGCATGCATACCAAAATAAAGTCAGTAGACTTCATCTGCTAGCGATCTGTGGGAAACCCCAAAACACATGGCCAAATAAGTATTTTCTTTTTTGAATGGTCATACGCAGCATACAACAATGGCTCACGGAATAAATCTCCAACTGGCAGGAATGTATTTAGCCGTATCATATCTATGCTGCACACACAGGCACAATTAGGCGATTTCAGATATTGCCCTTGTGCTCCGCACGGGGGCCCTCCGTCGCCCAAGTCACGCGCATCGCGCAATGCGTTGTGGGAAATGGTTTGCATTCGTGCTCCTCTGCCTGTTGCTTGAAGGTGCGGGACGTGAAGGAGAGAGAAAACCGAAACCGTTTACGCTCTTGTTCTTCTCTCTGACTCATGAAAACTAAATCCCAAGGTGCAGCGGGGCTTTCGCAACACGGCGCTCTCTGGTGGGCCATGCATGCAATTTCTGAAATCGTCTAAAGAAAGTAGGACCGAAGGTCGCGTCCCTTTCAGAGACCATCGTAGTCCCAGACCGTGGCTTTCAGGTGCGACCTTGTTCGCCACTAGCACGGTCACTCAATACTCCTTCTGGTCAGGAAACTCGCGCGAGAACTTCATTTCGGCGGCCGAGCGGAGCGTGGTGGCGCGGCCATCGTTCGGGGGGCACTTTCGTGTCCGCCGGTGCCTGCGCGTACGGATTGCATAGTGTTTCTATGGGTGTTTGGAAGTGTACACTTTTTTCTTTCTTTGTGCTTGCGTTTTGAGTGCGTAAGCAGAGGTTCTTTTTTAAATATTCTTGAAGTTTATTGCAATCTTTGCACTCTGTTCGTATGTAAGAATGATTTACACACATAAAGGAGACTTCGCCTGCAGCATTTCGTGATGGCTATATGTTCTTCATGGAAAGTATTTTTTCTTTGTCTACAAAATAGTGATGACTTGGTCTACGGGTATAAACAGAAAACATTCGCTAATAGCCTTATTGGAGATGTACTGCAATGAGCCTAGTTTGTTGAGCTCCTTCAAGTTGATCACTGTGTGACATATGTGTAGCATCAAACACTAAAAACCGTAAAATTTTCAAATATATATCATTCAACATGATGTCAATACAATGACATGTCTTAGGGTACAACTTGGGGGGGGGGGGGGGGGAGAGATGTAATGCCAAGTCGGCTTAGTAAACGAAGTCCGCTCATACCTAGTTTTTGCTGCACCGGAAGCAGGCAGAGGGAGGGGTGATGTTTCTCTTTTTATCTATCTATTTTTCTTGTTTCTTTCTGCAATGCTTCTGCAATGCGTCAAAAGCTTCTGCGGACCATAAACTACAGACTGTAGAGCTCATTCATGGCCATGTATAGTGCTTCATGCTGAATTTGAAGAGAGGCTGACACAAGAGAATCTCTCCCCTTCCCCCTGCTTATCTCTCTCCAGTTTTCTTTCCTTTTTTTTTTTTTTTTTGTAACCAGATACCACCGTGTTGTTCTCGTAAATGTAGTTTTTGGGCAATCCCAAAATTTCCTGCTGACCTCCCAAATATAACTCCGTTCCACCATTCAGTGTGTTCAGTAAAATGCCTGGAACTGATCTGACTCACATGCCGAGGCTATCTACAACGCGATGATAGTGGAGCCGTTGAATTTGACATCTGAATCTTGTCAGCCAAATTCTATATTTGAAAAGCGCTATCAGGCCACACTTCAGCAAGATAAAATTATATCGTGTTAATTTAATAACCCGACTTGAATCTTGCTAGAATCGGCAAAGGAACATATCGTTTCCTCCGTAATTACAGAGTATTCGTCCAAACTGCATTCAGGAGGCATCAGTCATTGTGCCTGCTGGTTTTGTTGTGATCTCTCACAACGAGTTTTCCCCATCATCTCGTCCCAAAGTGTGTAAAACTTGCTCTTTACGATACGTTAAATCTTGTGCATGGCACTGCACCACATCAAAAAACAATATAAGTATCATCTTTCATCACAATATAAGTATATTTCCTCGACGAAAACGGTCGAGCCATACGATTTATAGCATGTGTATCCCCCTGCTCTCATACCGCCAGGGGTCATTTTAGATGTCTCTGCTATGAAGACGAAATCAACTTTAAAAATAGCCTATCAAATATTCCCGGAAAATACGCAGCGCTGCGGAAACGTCGTCTGCTCCACGAGGGTGTGTCCCCCCGAACGACGCGATCGCCCCAAGGAGTAGGAATTGTCCCTAAGTGACCTAGTCGATTGTATTGGAGCGGAGTTTCCTGACCAGAAAGATTACCGTGCCACTAGCTTTGAACGTAGTTCAACTCTACCAAACTCGTGGCGCTGTCGATCATTATGACGTCATTTGTTTACAAACAGGTAGAGGTCTGAAATATTTTGCGTGACAGTTTATGAAGATTGTATGTCCATATCAAGCGGTGAAAAAGTTATGTTCCAAATGATTTCCATGCTCCTTTAAATATGCCGTGCATTTGACCTTTTGGGAAGAAGGGCAAGTTCAGGGCGCAGTGTTTGAGATAGCAAATAGACCTCTACCTGTTGGTAAAAAAATGACGTCATAATGTTCGACAGCGCCACGAGTTTGGTAGAGTTGAACTACGTTCAAAGCTAGTGGCTAACAAGGTAGCGTCCGAAAGCCACGGTCCTGAGGGGATTACGATGGTCTCTGAAAGGGACGCGACCTTCGGTCCTACTTTTCTTTCAGCGAACATTAGACCTCTACCTGTTGGTAAAAAAATGACGTCATAATGTTCGACAGCGCCACGAGTTTGGTAGAGTTGAACTACGTTCAAAGCTAGTGGCTAACAAGGTAGCGTCCGAAAGCCACGGTCCTGAGGGGATTACGATGGTCTCTGAAAGGGACGCGACCTTCGGTCCTACTTTTCTTTCAGCGAACATTAGACCTCTACCTGTTTGTAAACAAATGACGTCATAATGTCCGACAGCGCCACGAGTTTGGTAGAGTTGAACTACGTTCAAAGCTAGTGGCTAACAAGGTAGCGTCCGAAAGCCACGGTCCTGAGGGGATTACGATGGTCTCTGGAAGGGACGCGACTTTCGGTCCTACTTTTCTTTCAGCGAACAATAGACCTCTACCTGTTTGTAAACAAATGACGTCATAATGTCCGACAGCGCCACGAGTTTGGTAGAGTTGAACTACGTTCAAAGCTAGTGGCTAACAAGGTAGCGTCCGAAAGCCACGGTCCTGAGGGGATTACGATGGTCTCTGAAAGGGACGCGACCTTCGGTCCTACTTTTCTTTCAGCGAACATTAGACCTCTACCTGTTTGTAAACAAATGACGTCATAATGTCCGACAGCGCCACGAGTTTGGTAGAGTTGAACTACGTTCAAAGCTAGTGGCTAACAAGGTAGCGTCCGAAAGCCACGGTCCTGAGGGGATTACGATGGTCTCTGAAAGGGACGCGACCTTCGGTCCTACTTTTCTTTCAGCGAACATTAGACCTCTACCTGTTGGTAAAAAAATGACGTCATAATGTTCGACAGCGCCACGAGTTTGGTAGAGTTGAACTACGTTCAAAGCTAGTGGCTAACAAGGTAGCGTCCGAAAGCCACGGTCCTGAGGGGATTACGATGGTCTCTGAAAGGGACGCGACCTTCGGTCCTACTTTTCTTTCAGCGAACATTAGACCTCTACCTGTTTGTAAACAAATGACGTCATAATGTCCGACAGCGCCACGAGTTTGGTAGAGTTGAACTACGTTCAAAGCTAGTGGCTAACAAGGTAGCGTCCGAAAGCCACGGTCCTGAGGGGATTACGATGGTCTCTGAAAGGGACGCGACTTTCGGTCCTACTTTTCTTTCAGCGAACAATAGACCTCTACCTGTTTGTAAACAAATGACGTCATAATGTCCGACAGCGCCACGAGTTTGGTAGAGTTGAACTACGTTCAAAGCTAGTGGCTAACAAGGTAGCGTCCGAAAGCCACGGTCCTGAGGGGATTACGATGGTCTCTGAAAGGGACGCGACCTTCGGTCCTACTTTTCTTTCAGCGAACATTAGACCTCTACCTGTTTGTAAACAAATGACGTCATAATGTCCGACAGCGCCACGAGTTTGGTAGAGTTGAACTACGTTCAAAGCTAGTGGCTAACAAGGTAGCGTCCGAAAGCCACGGTCCTGAGGGGATTACGATGGTCTCTGAAAGGGACGCGACTTTCGGTCCTACTTTTCTTTCAGCGAACAATAGACCTCTACCTGTTTGTAAACAAATGACGTCATAATGTCCGACAGCGCCACGAGTTTGGTAAAGTTGAACTACGTTCAAAGCTAGTGGCTAACAAGGTAGCGTCCGAAAGCCACGGTCCTGAGGGGATTACGATGGTCTCTGAAAGGGACGCGACCTTCGGTCCTACTTTTCTTTCAGCGAACAATAGACCTCTACCTGTTTGTAAACAAATGACGTCATAATGTCCGACAGCGCCACGAGTTTGGTAGAGTTGAACTACGTTCAAAGCTAGTGGCTAACAAGGTAGCGTCCGAAAGCCACGGTCCTGAGGGGATTACGATGGTCTCTGAAAGGGACGCGACCTTCGGTCCTACTTTTCTTTCAGCGAACATTAGACCTCTACCTGTTTGTAAACAAGTGACGTCATAATGTCCGACAGCGCCACGAGTTTGGTAGAGTTGAACTACGTTCAAAGCTAGTGGCTAACAAGGTAGCGTCCGAAAGCCACGGTCCTGAGGGGATTACGATGGTCTCTGAAAGGGACGCGACTTTCGGTCCTACTTTTCTTTCAGCGAACAATAGACCTCTACCTGTTTGTAAACAAATGACGTCATAATGTCCGACAGCGCCACGAGTTTGGTAGAGTTGAACTACGTTCAAAGCTAGTGGCTAACAAGGTAGCGTCCGAAAGCCACGGTCCTGAGGGGATTACGATGGTCTCTGAAAGGGACGCGACCTTCGGTCCTACTTTTCTTTCAGCGAACATTAGACCTCTACCTGTTTGTAAACAAATGACGTCATAATGTCCGACAGCGCCACGAGTTTGGTAGAGTTGAACTACGTTCAAAGCTAGTGGCTAACAAGGTAGCGTCCGAAAGCCACGGTCCTGAGGGGATTACGATGGTCTCTGAAAGGGACGCGACCTTCGGTCCTACTTTTCTTTCAGCGAACATTAGACCTCTACCTGTTGGTAAAAAAATGACGTCATAATGTTCGACAGCGCCACGAGTTTGGTAGAGTTGAACTACGTTCAAAGCTAGTGGCTAACAAGGTAGCGTCCGAAAGCCACGGTCCTGAGGGGATTACGATGGTCTCTGAAAGGGACGCGACCTTCGGTCCTACTTTTCTTTCAGCGAACATTAGACCTCTACCTGTTTGTAAACAAATGACGTCATAATGTCCGACAGCGCCACGAGTTTGGTAGAGTTGAACTACGTTCAAAGCTAGTGGCTAACAAAGTAGCGTCCGAAAGCCACGGTCCTGAGGGGATTACGATGGTCTCTGAAAGGGACGCGACTTTCGGTCCTACTTTTCTTTCAGCGAACAATAGACCTCTACCTGTTTGTAAACAAGTGACGTCATAATGTCCGACAGCGCCACGAGTTTGGTAGAGTTGAACTACGTTCAAAGCTAGTGGCTAACAAGGTAGCGTCCGAAAGCCACGGTCCTGAGGGGATTACGATGGTCTCTGAAAGGGACGCGACCTTCGGTCCTACTTTTCTTTCAGCGAACATTAGACCTCTACCTGTTTGTAAACAAATGACGTCATAATGTCCGACAGCGCCACGAGTTTGGTAGAGTTGAACTACGTTCAAAGCTAGTGGCTAACAAGGTAGCGTCCGAAAGCCACGGTCCTGAGGGGATTACGATGGTCTCTGAAAGGGACGCGACTTTCGGTCCTACTTTTCTTTCAGCGAACAATAGACCTCTACCTGTTTGTAAACAAATGACGTCATAATGTCCGACAGCGCCACGAGTTTGGTAGAGTTGAACTACGTTCAAAGCTAGTGGCTAACAAGGTAGCGTCCGAAAGCCACGGTCCTGAGGGGATTACGATGGTCTCTGAAAGGGACGCGACCTTCGGTCCTACTTTTCTTTCAGCGAACAATAGACCTCTACCTGTTTGTAAACAAATGACGTCATAATGTCCGACAGCGCCACGAGTTTGGTAGAGTTGAACTACGTTCAAAGCTAGTGGCTAACAAGGTAGCGTCCGAAAGCCACGGTCCTGAGGGGATTACGATGGTCTCTGAAAGGGACGCGACCTTCGGTCCTACTTTTCTTTCAGCGAACATTAGACCTCTACCTGTTTGTAAACAAATGACGTCATAATGTCCGACAGCGCCACGAGTTTGGTAGAGTTGAACTACGTTCAAAGCTAGTGGCTAACAAGGTAGCGTCCGAAAGCCACGGTCCTGAGGGGATTACGATGGTCTCTGAAAGGGACGCGACTTTCGGTCCTACTTTTCTTTCAGCGAACAATAGACCTCTACCTGTTTGTAAACAAATGACGTCATAATGTCCGACAGCGCCACGAGTTTGGTAGAGTTGAACTACGTTCAAAGCTAGTGGCTAACAAGGTAGCGTCCGAAAGCCACGGTCCTGAGGGGATTACGATGGTCTCTGAAAGGGACGCGACCTTCGGTCCTACTTTTCTTTCAGCGAACAATAGACCTCTACCTGTTTGTAAACAAATGACGTCATAATGTCCGACAGCGCCACGAGTTTGGTAGAGTTGAACTACGTTCAAAGCTAGTGGCTAACAAGGTAGCGTCCGAAAGCCACGGTCCTGAGGGGATTACGATGGTCTCTGAAAGGGACGCGACCTTCGGTCCTACTTTTCTTTCAGCGAACATTAGACCTCTACCTGTTTGTAAACAAATGACGTCATAATGTCCGACAGCGCCACGAGTTTGGTAGAGTTGAACTACGTTCAAAGCTAGTGGCTAACAAGGTAGCGTCCGAAAGCCACGGTCCTGAGGGGATTACGATGGTCTCTGAAAGGGACGCGACTTTCGGTCCTACTTTTCTTTCAGCGAACAAGAGACCTCTACCTGTTTGTAAACAAATGACGTCATAATGTCCGACAGCGCCACGAGTTTGGTAGAGTTGAACTACGTTCAAAGCTAGTGGCTAACAAGGTAGCGTCCGAAAGCCACGGTCCTGAGGGGATTACGATGGTCCCTGAAAGGGACGCGACCTTCGGTCCTACTTTTCTTTCAGCGAACATTAGACCTCTACCTGTTTGTAAACAAATGACGTCATAATGTCCGACAGCGCCACGAGTTTGGTAGAGTTGAACTACGTTCAAAGCTAGTGGCTAACAAGGTAGCGTCCGAAAGCCACGGTCCTGAGGGGATTACGATGGTCTCTGAAAGGGACGCGACCTTCGGTCCTACTTTTCTTTCAGCGAACATTAGACCTCTACCTGTTGGTAAAAAAATGACGTCATAATGTTCGACAGCGCCACGAGTTTGGTAGAGTTGAACTACGTTCAAAGCTAGTGGCTAACAAGGTAGCGTCCGAAAGCCACGGTCCTGAGGGGATTACGATGGTCTCTGAAAGGGACGCGACCTTCGGTCCTACTTTTCTTTCAGCGAACATTAGACCTCTACCTGTTTGTAAACAAATGACGTCATAATGTCCGACAGCGCCACGAGTTTGGTAGAGTTGAACTACGTTCAAAGCTAGTGGCTAACAAGGTAGCGTCCGAAAGCCACGGTCCTGAGGGGATTACGATGGTCTCTGAAAGGGACGCGACCTTCGGTCCTACTTTTCTTTCAGCGAACATTAGACCTCTACCTGTTTGTAAACAAATGACGTCATAATGTCCGACAGCGCCACGAGTTTGGTAGAGTTGAACTACGTTCAAAGCTAGTGGCTAACAAGGTAGCGTCCGAAAGCCACGGTCCTGAGGGGATTACGATGGTCTCTGAAAGGGACGCGACTTTCGGTCCTACTTTTCTTTCAGCGAACAATAGACCTCTACCTGTTTGTAAACAAATGACGTCATAATGTCCGACAGCGCCACGAGTTTGGTAGAGTTGAACTACGTTCAAAGCTAGTGGCTAACAAGGTAGCGTCCGAAAGCCACGGTCCTGAGGGGATTACGATGGTCTCTGAAAGGGACGCGACCTTCGGTCCTACTTTTCTTTCAGCGAACATTAGACCTCTACCTGTTTGTAAACAAATGACGTCATAATGTCCGACAGCGCCACGAGTTTGGTAGAGTTGAACTACGTTCAAAGCTAGTGGCTAACAAGGTAGCGTCCGAAAGCCACGGTCCTGAGGGGATTACGATGGTCTCTGAAAGGGACGCGACCTTCGGTCCTACTTTTCTTTCAGCGAACATTAGACCTCTACCTGTTGGTAAAAAAATGACGTCATAATGTTCGACAGCGCCACGAGTTTGGTAGAGTTGAACTACGTTCAAAGCTAGTGGCTAACAAGGTAGCGTCCGAAAGCCACGGTCCTGAGGGGATTACGATGGTCTCTGAAAGGGACGCGACCTTCGGTCCTACTTTTCTTTCAGCGAACATTAGACCTCTACCTGTTTGTAAACAAATGACGTCATAATGTCCGACAGCGCCACGAGTTTGGTAGAGTTGAACTACGTTCAAAGCTAGTGGCTAACAAGGTAGCGTCCGAAAGCCACGGTCCTGAGGGGATTACGATGGTCTCTGAAAGGGACGCGACTTTCGGTCCTACTTTTCTTTCAGCGAACAATAGACCTGTACCTGTTTGTAAACAAATGACGTCATAATGTCCGACAGCGCCACGAGTTTGGTAGAGTTGAACTACGTTCAAAGCTAGTGGCTAACAAGGTAGCGTCCGAAAGCCACGGTCCTGAGGGGATTACGATGGTCTCTGAAAGGGACGCGACTTTCGGTCCTACTTTTCTTTCAGCGAACAATAGACCTCTACCTGTTTGTAAACAAATGACGTCATAATGTCCGACAGCGCCACGAGTTTGGTAGAGTTGAACTACGTTCAAAGCTAGTGGCTAACAAGGTAGCGTCCGAAAGCCACGGTCCTGAGGGGATTACGATGGTCTCTGAAAGGGACGCGACCTTCGGTCCTACTTTTCTTTCAGCGAACATTAGACCTCTACCTGTTTGTAAACAAATGACGTCATAATGTCCGACAGCGCCACGAGTTTGGTAGAGTTGAACTACGTTCAAAGCTAGTGGCTAACAAGGTAGCGTCCGAAAGCCACGGTCCTGAGGGGATTACGATGGTCTCTGAAAGGGACGCGACTTTCGGTCCTACTTTTCTTTCAGCGAACAATAGACCTCTACCTGTTTGTAAACAAATGACGTCATAATGTCCGACAGCGCCACGAGTTTGGTAGAGTTGAACTACGTTCAAAGCTAGTGGCTAACAAGGTAGCGTCCGAAAGCCACGGTCCTGAGGGGATTACGATGGTCTCTGAAAGGGACGCGACCTTCGGTCCTACTTTTCTTTCAGCGAACAATAGACCTCTACCTGTTTGTAAACAAATGACGTCATAATGTCCGACAGCGCCACGAGTTTGGTAGAGTTGAACTACGTTCAAAGCTAGTGGCTAACAAGGTAGCGTCCGAAAGCCACGGTCCTGAGGGGATTACGATGGTCTCTGAAAGGGACGCGACCTTCGGTCCTACTTTTCTTTCAGCGAACATTAGACCTCTACCTGTTTGTAAACAAATGACGTCATAATGTCCGACAGCGCCACGAGTTTGGTAGAGTTGAACTACGTTCAAAGCTAGTGGCTAACAAGGTAGCGTCCGAAAGCCACGGTCCTGAGGGGATTACGATGGTCTCTGAAAGGGACGCGACTTTCGGTCCTACTTTTCTTTCAGCGAACAATAGACCTCTACCTGTTTGTAAACAAATGACGTCATAATGTCCGACAGCGCCACGAGTTTGGTAGAGTTGAACTACGTTCAAAGCTAGTGGCTAACAAGGTAGCGTCCGAAAGCCACGGTCCTGAGGGGATTACGATGGTCTCTGAAAGGGACGCGACCTTCGGTCCTACTTTTCTTTCAGCGAACAATAGACCTCTACCTGTTTGTAAACAAATGACGTCATAATGTCCGACAGCGCCACGAGTTTGGTAGAGTTGAACTACGTTCAAAGCTAGTGGCTAACAAGGTAGCGTCCGAAAGCCACGGTCCTGAGGGGATTACGATGGTCTCTGAAAGGGACGCGACCTTCGGTCCTACTTTTCTTTCAGCGAACATTAGACCTCTACCTGTTTGTAAACAAATGACGTCATAATGTCCGACAGCGCCACGAGTTTGGTAGAGTTGAACTACGTTCAAAGCTAGTGGCTAACAAGGTAGCGTCCGAAAGCCACGGTCCTGAGGGGATTACGATGGTCTCTGAAAGGGACGCGACTTTCGGTCCTACTTTTCTTTCAGCGAACAAGAGACCTCTACCTGTTTGTAAACAAATGACGTCATAATGTCCGACAGCGCCACGAGTTTGGTAGAGTTGAACTACGTTCAAAGCTAGTGGCTAACAAGGTAGCGTCCGAAAGCCACGGTCCTGAGGGGATTACGATGGTCCCTGAAAGGGACGCGACCTTCGGTCCTACTTTTCTTTCAGCGAACATTAGACCTCTACCTGTTTGTAAACAAATGACGTCATAATGTCCGACAGCGCCACGAGTTTGGTAGAGTTGAACTACGTTCAAAGCTAGTGGCTAACAAGGTAGCGTCCGAAAGCCACGGTCCTGAGGGGATTACGATGGTCTCTGAAAGGGACGCGACCTTCGGTCCTACTTTTCTTTCAGCGAACATTAGACCTCTACCTGTTGGTAAAAAAATGACGTCATAATGTTCGACAGCGCCACGAGTTTGGTAGAGTTGAACTACGTTCAAAGCTAGTGGCTAACAAGGTAGCGTCCGAAAGCCACGGTCCTGAGGGGATTACGATGGTCTCTGAAAGGGACGCGACCTTCGGTCCTACTTTTCTTTCAGCGAACATTAGACCTCTACCTGTTTGTAAACAAATGACGTCATAATGTCCGACAGCGCCACGAGTTTGGTAGAGTTGAACTACGTTCAAAGCTAGTGGCTAACAAGGTAGCGTCCGAAAGCCACGGTCCTGAGGGGATTACGATGGTCTCTGAAAGGGACGCGACCTTCGGTCCTACTTTTCTTTCAGCGAACCTCTACCTGTTTGTAAACAAATGACGTCATAATGTCCGACAGCGCCACGAGTTTGGTAGAGTTGAACTACGTTCAAAGCTAGTGGCTAACAAGGTAGCGTCCGAAAGCCACGGTCCTGAGGGGATTACGATGGTCTCTGAAAGGGACGCGACTTTCGGTCCTACTTTTCTTTCAGCGAACAATAGACCTCTACCTGTTTGTAAACAAATGACGTCATAATGTCCGACAGCGCCACGAGTTTGGTAGAGTTGAACTACGTTCAAAGCTAGTGGCTAACAAGGTAGCGTCCGAAAGCCACGGTCCTGAGGGGATTACGATGGTCTCTGAAAGGGACGCGACCTTCGGTCCTACTTTTCTTTCAGCGAACATCAGACCTCTACCTGTTTGTAAACAAATGACGTCATAATGTCCGACAGCGCCACGAGTTTGGTAGAGTTGAACTACGTTCAAAGCTAGTGGCTAACAAGGTAGCGTCCGAAAGCCACGGTCCTGAGGGGATTACGATGGTCTCTGAAAGGGACGCGACTTTCGGTCCTACTTTTCTTTCAGCGAACAATAGACCTCTACCTGTTTGTAAACAAATGACGTCATAATGTCCGACAGCGCCACGAGTTTGGTAGAGTTGAACTACGTTCAAAGCTAGTGGCTAACAAGGTAGCGTCCGAAAGCCACGGTCCTGAGGGGATTACGATGGTCTCTGAAAGGGACGCGACCTTCGGTCCTACTTTTCTTTCAGCGAACAATAGACCTCTACCTGTTTGTAAACAAATGACGTCATAATGTCCGACAGCGCCACGAGTTTGGTAGAGTTGAACTACGTTCAAAGCTAGTGGCTAACAAGGTAGCGTCCGAAAGCCACGGTCCTGAGGGGATTACGATGGTCTCTGAAAGGGACGCGACCTTCGGTCCTACTTGTCTTTCAGCGAACATTAGACCTCTACCTGTTTGTAAACAAATGACGTCATAATGTCCGACAGCGCCACGAGTTTGGTAGAGTTGAACTACGTTCAAAGCTAGTGGCTAACAAGGTAGCGTCCGAAAGCCACGGTCCTGAGGGGATTACGATGGTCTCTGAAAGGGACGCGACTTTCGGTCCTACTTTTCTTTCAGCGAACAATAGACCTCTACCTGTTTGTAAACAAATGACGTCATAATGTCCGACAGCGCCACGAGTTTGGTAGAGTTGAACTACGTTCAAAGCTAGTGGCTAACAAGGTAGCGTCCGAAAGCCACGGTCCTGAGGGGATTACGATGGTCTCTGAAAGGGACGCGACTTTCGGTCCTACTTTTCTTTCAGCGAACAATAGACCTCTACCTGTTTGTAAACAAATGACGTCATAATGTCCGACAGCGCCACGAGTTTGGTAGAGTTGAACTACGTTCAAAGCTAGTGGCTAACAAGGTAGCGTCCGAAAGCCACGGTCCTGAGGGGATTACGATGGTCTCTGAAAGGGACGCGACTTTCGGTCCTACTTTTCTTTCAGCGAACAATAGACCTCTACCTGTTTGTAAACAAATGACGTCATAATGTCCGACAGCGCCACGAGTTTGGTAGAGTTGAACTACGTTCAAAGCTAGTGGCTAACAAGGTAGCGTCCGAAAGCCACGGTCCTGAGGGGATTACGATGGTCTCTGAAAGGGACGCGACTTTCGGTCCTACTTTTCTTTCAGCGAACATTAGACCTCTACCTGTTTGTAAACAAATGACGTCATAATGTCCGACAGCGCGACGAGTTTGGTAGAGTTGAACTACGTTCAAAGCTAGTGGCTAACAAGGTAGCGTCCGAAAGCCACGGTCCTGAGGGGATTACGATGGTCTCTGAAAGGGACGCGACTTTCGGTCCTACTTTTCTTTCAGCGAACAATAGACCTCTACCTGTTTGTAAACAAATGACGTCATAATGTCCGACAGCGCCACGAGTTTGGTAGAGTTGAACTACGTTCAAAGCTAGTGGCTAACAAGGTAGCGTCCGAAAGCCACGGTCCTGAGGGGATTACGATGGTCTCTGAAAGGGACGCGACTTTCGGTCCTACTTTTCTTTCAGCGAACATTAGACCTCTACCTGTTTGTAAACAAATGACGTCATAATGTCCGACAGCGCCACGAGTTTGGTAGAGTTGAACTACGTTCAAAGCTAGTGGCTAACAAGGTAGCGTCCGAAAGCCACGGTCCTGAGGGGATTACGATGGTCTCTGAAAGGGACGCGACTTTCGGTCCTACTTTTCTTTCAGCGAACAATAGACCTCTACCTGTTTGTAAACAAATGACGTCATAATGTCCGACAGCGCCACGAGTTTGGTAGAGTTGAACTACGTTCAAAGCTAGTGGCTAACAAGGTAGCGTCCGAAAGCCACGGTCCTGAGGGGATTACGATCGTCTCTGAAAGGGACGCGACTTTCGGTCCTACTTTTCTTTCAGCGAACAATAGACCTCTACCTGTTTGTAAACAAATGACGTCATAATGTCCGACAGCGCCACGAGTTTGGTAGAGTTGAACTACGTTCAAAGCTAGTGGCTAACAAGGTAGCGTCCGAAAGCCACGGTCCTGAGGGGATTACGATGGTCTCTGAAAGGGACGCGACTTTCGGTCCTACTTTTCTTTCAGCGAACATTAGACCTCTACCTGTTTGTAAACAAATGACGTCATAATGTCCGACAGCGCCACGAGTTTGGTAGAGTTGAACTACGTTCAAAGCTAGTGGCTAACAAGGTAGCGTCTGAAAGCCACGGTCCTGAGGGGATTACGATGGTCTCTGAAAGGGACGCGACTTTCGGTCCTACTTTTCTTTCAGCGAACAATAGACCTCTACCTGTTTGTAAACAAATGACGTCATAATGTCCGACAGCGCCACGAGTTTGGTAGAGTTGAACTACGTTCAAAGCTAGTGGCTAACAAGGTAGCGTCCGAAAGCCACGGTCCTGAGGGGATTACGATGGTCTCTGAAAGGGACGCGACTTTCGGTCCTACTTTTCTTTCAGCGAACAATAGACCTCTACCTGTTTGTAAACAAATGACGTCATAATGTCCGACAGCGCCACGAGTTTGGTAGAGTTGAACTACGTTCAAAGCTAGTGGCTAACAAGGTAGCGTCCGAAAGCCACGGTCCTGAGGGGATTACGATGGTCTCTGAAAGGGACGCGACTTTCGGTCCTACTTTTCTTTCAGCGAACAATAGACCTCTACCTGTTTGTAAACAAATGACGTCATAATGTCCGACAGCGCCACGAGTTTGGTAGAGTTGAACTACGTTCAAAGCTAGTGGCTAACAAGGTAGCGTCCGAAAGCCACGGTCCTGAGGGGATTACGATGGTCTCTGAAAGGGACGCGACTTTCGGTCCTACTTTTCTTTCAGCGAACAATAGACCTCTACCTGTTTGTAAACAAATGACGTCATAATGTCCGACAGCGCCACGAGTTTGGTAGAGTTGAACTACGTTCAAAGCTAGTGGCTAACAAGGTAGCGTCCGAAAGCCACGGTCCTGAGGGGATTACGATGGTCTCTGAAAGGGACGCGACTTTCGGTCCTACTTTTCTTTCAGCGAACAATAGACCTCTACCTGTTTGTAAACAAATGACGTCATAATGTCCGACAGCGCCACGAGTTTGGTAGAGTTGAACTACGTTCAAAGCTAGTGGCTAACAAGGTAGCGTCCGAAAGCCACGGTCCTGAGGGGATTACGATGGTCTCTGAAAGGGACGCGACTTTCGGTCCTACTTTTCTTTCAGCGAACAATAGACCTCTACCTGTTTGTAAACAAATGACGTCATAATGTCCGACAGCGCCACGAGTTTGGTAGAGTTGAACTACGTTCAAAGCTAGTGGCTAACAAGGTAGCGTCCGAAAGCCACGGTCCTGAGGGGATTACGATGGTCTCTGAAAGGGACGCGACCTTCGGTCCTACTTTTCTTTCAGCGAACAATAGACCTCTACCTGTTTGTAAACAAATGACGTCATAATGTCCGACGGCGCCACGAGTTTGGTAGAGTTGAACTACGTTCAAAGCTAGTGGCTAACAAGGTAGCGTCCGAAAGCCACGGTCCTGAGGGGATTACGATGGTCTCTGAAAGGGACGCGACCTTCGGTCCTACTTTTCTTTCAGCGAACAATAGACCTCTACCTGTTTGTAAACAAATGACGTCATAATGTCCGACAGCGCCACGAGTTTGGTAGAGTTGAACTACGTAACTACGTTCAAAGCTAGTCGCGAACAAGGTCGCGGCCGAAAGCCACGGTCTTGAGTGGATTACGATGGTCTCTGAAAAAGACGCGACCTTCGGTCCTACTTTTCTTTCAATGGGAACAATTGCCCATTCGTGGAACCCAGCTCTCCCCTTCCGATCTGTTTTGGTTTCGGTCTGTCTACCAACGTCATGATGACGTTTGTCAGGTAGAGGTTTATTTTTCGCCGTTGTTGTCGCTGAGACAATGGTGGCGGCTGATTACCTTGTACGAAGCATCTTCATCAAATTTAATGCAGGCCTTTGTTCATCGGCACCTGTGGAGCTGCTGTTTTCCTTTGCGAATCTGATTGTACGGCCGAACAGAAAACGCCATGTGATGCAGTCTTCAAAAAACTTCTAATATTAAAATTACCATGATAATAAATAACAAATATAAATGCTGTTTTTCCTTGCTGACTTGTAATGACCATCAGTTATTTCTGAAATTCCAGGTAACGTCTTCCTCACAGTATTTATGGTAGCAGTTACGGTATTTAAATGTACTTATATTTTGTATTTAAATACTCAAAAAATGTACAGGGTTCGCCAAGATAAACTTCGGGGTTTGTAACGAAGATAGAACAGTGTCGGGAAGCTAAAGTAGATGTTAGAGGACGCATTATGCCCCAACATTTTACGTCGATACTGCCATTTGGTCCGCTTCCCTGCGGATAAATCGTGAAAATTAGAAAAGCGCCGCTGCCTAATCCGCTATACCTGTGTTTCAGCTCCTTTCCGTCAGATGGCGAAGCGGTCGAACGCGGCGTTGCAGACGACATCGAAACCAAGTGCACAAGTGGAACTGAATGCGGAGTCGTACTCTGCAACGCCACGTTCGACCGTTTTGCCATCTGACGGAAAGAAGCTGAAACACAGGTATAGCCGTTTAGGCAGCGGCGGTTTAATTTTCACGATTTATCCGCAGAGAAACGGACCAAATGGCAGTATCGACATAAAATTTTGGGGCATAATACCATCCAGATTACCATCCAGAACATGTGGGTTCGAGTCCTACAGCTGGCTTACCTTTTCAGTGACTTTCATATTTCATCGTTAATTTTTTAGGCAACTTGAGGCCTTGTATGTGATTGTCTCTTCTATGTTGTTCCAGCCTCAGAGCATCAGTTCTCTCCTGTATTTATGCCCATCCCTTGTCGGGGGTCGCGGTTCATTATTCGTCGTATAGAGATGGTCGTGGTCGTGGAGTGGATAAAGTCTTCTGGATTACCATCCAGAAGATGTGGGTTCGAGTCCTACAGCTGGCTAACATTTTCAGTGACTTTCATATTTCATCGTTAATTTCTTAGGCAACTTGAGGCCTTGTATGTGATTGTCCGTTCTATGTTGTTCCAGCCTCAGAACATCAGTTCTCTTCTGTATCTATGTCCATCCCTTGCCGGGGGTCACGGTTCATTATTCGTCGTATAGAGATGGTCGTGGTCGTGGAGTGGATAAAGTCTTCTGGATTATCATCCAGGAGATGTGGGTTCTAGTCCTACAGGTGGCTAACCTTTTCAGTAACTTTCGTATTTCGTCGTTAATTTCTTAGGCAACTTGAGGCCTTGTATGGTTTCGTCCCTCATGTGTCATCACTCTATCCTGAAATTGTCCTCAAAGAAAGTCTGACGATATTCTGAGTATGCCATATACAGGGTGTCCCAGAAAACGTGTCATTGAATTGTAATAAAAAAACTACAGCACCTGGAGTCATGCGGTCAATGGCATTTGTTCTTACTGGGTTTTTGCCACCTCCTCATGTGAATGTCGTGTAACGTAAGTTTAATTATGTAAATTTTTGCAAGCTTACGTCTGAAGTTTGCCTAGTAAAGGTCACTTTTTTACCTCACCAATGTGAAGAGCGTGTCTAATTTAGTCAAATTAATGATAATTGACAGGGATATTCAGGAGCTATCCCATCGGAAAAAGTAGCCGAACATCATGCTCTACGGAGGTGGCACAGAATAGCGCACGATGAATTTTTCAGCGCAATCTTTGTCAGTCCGACGAAAGGAGGTTGGAAAGCCAGCCCTCCCAGACATCGCAGAAAGAGATAAAACAGACACGGCTTATCACGTCCGACTTTGGCTGTGATAATGCTCTCCCTCTCCCAATTTTAGGAACTGTTACTTTTTGTACTATCACTCTGTGGGCTGGCTTCGGGACCTCCTTTCCCCGCACTGAGAGCGACTGCGCTCAAAAAGTCATCGCGCGCAATGGTCCGGTGCTCCGAAAAGTATGATATTCGTCTATGTTTTTTTCCCGATGGGATAGCACTTGAATAGCACTGTGAATTATCATGAGTTTGAGTGAATTGAGCACGCTCTTCATATTGGTGGGGTAAAAAAGTGACCTTTACTTGGCAAATTTCCGAGTTAAGTTCGCAAATATTTACATAATTAAACTTTGAGTACATGACATTCACATTAGGAGTTTGCAAAAGCCTAAAAAGAACAAATCCTGTTGACCGCATGATTCTAGGCGGTGTAGTTTTTTTATTATAATTCAATGACACGTTTTCTGGGACACCCTGTATAGTGCCGCATTGACACGCTGAGGGCGATTTGAGGATCAGATATTACCATTCTGGGGATGTCATCTCTGTCCATGCATGATGTTCTTAGGATATGCCTGGGATGACAGTGTACTCTTGGGGATGCTGTACATAATCGGTGCAAACAAGGCGTACGTCTCCTGTTTTGAACAAGTCAGGCACGAGAACGATATCACTACACTGTTAAACAGAACTCCACCGCATAGCAAGGTTCTAGCCAACCACCAACCCGAATGATATTATTATGTCTTCGGATTTGACGAAGATTGGAGGAGGCGCCTATCTGGTACACATTATGCATGACCCAGATAGGCTCCTCCTTCTGCTTTCGACAAATCAGGATACACAATGATATCATTCGGGTTGGTGGTTGACTAGAACCTTGCTATGCGGTGAAGTTCTGTTTTTACAGTGTAGGGATGAAATTGGTTAGGAGTGTGCTATGCTGTGATATTCAATGTTAAGATGTAATATAAGATGTAAATATTCAAACTAGTCCTGTTGGTATACGAGATGGCGGAATTAAACGCGCGAAAAACTCACTAACTCACGGTAACTCGATATATAGAAGTGAGCGCGGGAAAATAAAGTCGCTCCCACATTCGCATCGCACCCAGAGATGTGCCACCCGACGACGCCGCAATTCACAGCGTGCTTATGAGGTACTCTCAGAAATGAACATCACGACATAGCACCCTCCTACACTCTAAAAACATAACTTCATCGCATGGCATGCTCTGCTCTAACCATGGCCACGAACGATAGGGTTATCGCCTTTAATGCAAAGAGAGAGGAAAAGAAGAGAGAAACCTGTTTGTGTCAATTATTATATATCGAAATCGACACAAAAGGGCGTACGGCCCCGTCTGGCTTCGAATCAGAAGCGAGGACCCCATATCATTCGCAGCAATGGTTGGCGCAGAGCTTGCTATGCGGTGAAGTTATGTTTTTAAAGTGTAGCCAACCATCCCGAGAGACATAGTTCTTTCTACCAATTTGCTGAGAACGGCTTGCTATTCCGCAAAGAAAAAAGAAAAATAAACAGAAGAAGGCATTGGTTATGCTGCACGGTTAAAAATGAACTTCACCACACAGCCTGCTCCTAGACAACGATCATCACGTATGATATCGTTATTTGTCCTGATTTGTTGAAAACCGGAGGCGTACGCCTTTTTTGTGACACTTATGCTGTTCATAATTGTCGCAAAAAAGACGTCTCCGTTTTCAACAAATCAGAGCAGGTAACGATATCATTGGAGATAATGGTTGGCTAGGAGCATGCTATGCGATGAAGTTCATGTGTAAGGGCCAGCCTCCATGAAGCGAATTTTTTTGTAACGAAGTTCGCGCGGCTGAGTGCCACGCGCGTTCCGCCGCCACTTGTTCGCAGGCACTAGCTCCATTGGACGAAAAACTAGCGTACGGCGCCGGAAAGTCTTGCTCTGATGTCACTGTTGCCAGAGTACAAGGTGAGAGCTTAGTGAAATCTGTTGCTCAAGAAATATACTTAATGCCACAAATTCTGCAACTGCCTCAAAAAGTTTGCCCAGTAATCTACCGAAAAGCATATTCAATCCTGCAAAAGGGAAACATGTTTCTTTGCAGAGAATGCCTAGCGTTCTAGCGGTGCAGTATAGACGAGACAGCGAGCAGACAACAGCACCCCATAGGAAGAAGAAAAAGACGACGACCCACGAGAGCAGACGACAAGGCAGCGTAGCTGGCGCAGATTGCGGAAGAGAGCTTCGATTGGCCGGCCTCGTGTCCACCCGCAGCTCACTCGTGAGGCACTTAGTGACACTTTTCACGCTCACACTCTGGTGTTCACTGACGGCTCCGTTGACGCAGAGTGTAGGAGCGCTACTTCCTCCTATTATATACCATCATTAAATGTGGCATGGCAAGGAAAATCAGCTCGATACCCAATATGCTCTACGACAGCTGAGCTTCTGGCAATATTAGAGAGTTTTAGCAAACCACGTTCTCCCGCACGGTATGTTACCGTCGGCGCGGCCACGCAACTGCGCATGCTCAGAAGACGCCGATCGCACGGTACCTCTCCGGAGCTACGCTCGCTAGCCGCCATTACCGGACACACTTACGGTTGGAAAATCTCGTAATGGCTGCGTCGTGTGCTAGTATAACACCCTCCCGAAAGCGTTCTACGACCACCGATTTCCTTTATTTTCTCCGTGAGGAGCTCATACAGGACACCTAGACTCTCCGGCGCATTTGATATACATTGCGGCACCAGTAAGCATTGTTTCAAGCGTGCAAGAACGAAAGAGCAACTTAGCCGCAACTGTCTTTTCTCTCGGTAGACAAGTTTCGAAGAATACACTTTAGGTCCACACATTTGTGAACGTTCACGGTCAGGAAAAAAGCATATCACTTATTTGAACATCCTTTCAATTCGTGAAAATGTGGACAGCAGTAGAACGTAACTTCCTCTTCTGAATGGCTATCTGCTTCTTCTTCGTCTAAAAAGATGTCTTGCGTCGGGCAGTGAGCGCGTCTCTGATTCCCTCCGGTTTGCTAAAAGTGTCTATGCTGCCGTTCTCTCCGGACACGATCGGTTCGATTTCACCGTATTTATTAACGACCGTGAGCTGCCGGATCCGGTCTGCTAAAACTCCCTATTACATGCAGCAGCTGCGGTACAGGTCAGGGGAATCACCAGGCTGTCATCCTCACGGACTCGCGTAGCGCTCTCCAAATGGTGATGAACCCCACATGCAATAGCATTCTAGCAAGGTGTATCAGGACGTCATGTGCCCAACACAGGACAATCGGTGGAGACATCTCCCTGCAATGGATCCCCTCCCACGTTCGCATTAAAAAGCGGACCAACTTGCTTAGGCTGCACACCACAGCTCTAGCCCTAGTTTGCCTACCCCGGGAGACAGCGACAGAAAATTGGTCATAAATGAGATCGTCCTTATGCAGCACCCTGCGACCCGGGACATCCTGGAAAATCATCGACTTGACCTCCCACTGAAAGGTCTTTCCCGCAGTGCACATACCTTGCTCTTCAGGTTGCGAACAAGAAGCGCTTTCACTAAATCACAATTACTCAAGATTGGCTCTCTAGACAACGCAAACTGCGTACATTGTCAGCAAATTGAAACTATCGAACATATCCTACTGCATTGCGGTGCATATGCTGCGGTGCGGGAAAAATATCTTGGCCATTGCAGGAATTGTACGGTGGATGATATCCTACATCCCAGAGGCGCTTTCACGGAAAGATACTCCAAAATTCGCAGCCTCGTCTGCTTTCTCCAGGAATCGGGCCTCGCTCAAAGGCTATGAGCACTGCTCGGACTTCTCATCTTAGATCGTAACTTCCGGCCGTCTTCATTCCTTCATCTGCTATCACATCATCTCATCTCATCCTGGCTACAGTCGTGACGCAGCCCACATCCGTGAGGCCAACAACGGCAAGCCGGTTTACCACCACCACTACCACCACTCGTGAGGCCGAGCCCTATGACCACCACCACCACTCGTGGCCTGAAGTCGGCACAGGGCGCACATTCTCCCAGGGCGTCAGTCGTGGCGTTGCCCACCTTTGTGAGGCCGACAACGGCGAACCCTTTCACCACCACCACCACCCGTGGCTCAATGGTTAGCGTGCTGGCCATGTCACGTCGAGACTGGCAGGTACCCGGATTCGAATGCCGGTCCCGGCTGTGCTGTCTTTCCTCAGACGTGCTGTGTTTTCCTCAGACGCTTTCAGACATATGTCGGCACAGTTCTCTTAGAAGTCGGCCCAGGACGTCCCAGTATACGTGAGGCCGACAACGGCGAGCCCTTTCACCACCACGCTTCCGGAATCGCGGACGCTGGGGGAAAGTAGGGCAGACACCTCGCGCTTGGCGCCCGACGTGACTATGCATTCGCTCCATGGAGGTTGCCCTTAAGCAGGGATGGGCAGTATTTAAATACATTGTAATTAAAATACTATTTAAAATATAAATACATGTATTTATATTTTGTATTTAAATACAGACTCGAAAAATGTATTTAGAGTTATATTTAAATATCAATTTTAAGGTATTTATTATTGTAAATACTTCATAAATATTCTTAAATATAGAATATACTGACTCATGCCTTAAAGTTGCCCTGCATTTGACATTTCGGGAAGAAGGGAGAGCTTGGGGTGCAATTATGCCGGGTTTGCGCTAGCATGCGCATGCGACAAACCATTTTAGATGGCGAGGTTTTCACTGTTGTTGCGGACAACGGTCGCGACTACCCGATTACATTGTTCCACGAAGTATCTTCGTCAACTTTAATAAAAGCGTTTGTTCATCTGCACCTGTGAAGAAGCTGTTCTCCTTTGCGAATCTGATTGTACGGCCGGACAGAAGATGCCTGAAAGAAGCAGCCTTCGAGATATTTCTAATATTAAAATCGCCGTGATAATCTAACAAATAAATGCTATTGTTCCTTGCTGATTTGTTCTTATGATCATCATTATTTCTGTAATTCCAGATGACATCTTCCTCACATTATTTACGGTAGTAGTTACGGTATTTAAATACTGTATTTATATTTTGTATTTAAATACTCATGTTGAAAAGTATTTATGAAGAGTAGTTAAATACCCCTTTCAACAAAGTATTTTGTATTTATATTTAAATACTAAAAAAAATGTATTTATGCCCATCCCTGCCCTTAAGAGTGTGCACTGGCTGCGCTGATAGCAGTACTATGGCGACGTCATCATAACATGCAGAATCGGGAGCCTACATACGCGACTCGGTCTTTAGAGTGGTGACATCCCCAGTCGATATATAGCAGTCGATATATAGCCGCCCTCAGGCGGCTGCCATGTTGGTGCCCTGGTGCCATTTGACAGAATCGCGAAGGGTTATAGAAATGAACTTCACCACATAGCACGCTCATAGCCAACCATCATCCCGAATGGCACCGTTCTCGCCGCAAAATGGGCTCCGCCTCCCGTTTTCAACAAATCTAGGGCGAGAACGTTGTCATTCGGGAATCGGGATGGTGGTTGGCTAAGAGCGCGCTATGTTGTGAAATTCACTTTTAAGACTGTATGCTCCCTAATGCAGAACACAAATGTTGTAGTAGTCCCTTGACTACTGGTACTTCTCTGAAATAGCGGCCTGTGAGTGACGTCAGAGTATGTACACTGTTAAAACAGGTGGTGATAGGGCTTGCCGTTGTCGGCCTCACGTATGTGGCCAACGTCACGACTCACGCCCTGGGGAATGTGCGTCCTGTGCCGACTTCTAAGGGAACTGTGCCGACATATGTCTGAAAGCGTCTGAGGAAAACCCAGGAAAAACCCCGGACAACACAGCCGGCACCGGGATTCGAACCTGGGTACCGTGTTAAAACAGGACTTCACCACATAGCACGCTCCAAGCCAACCATAATTCTGGAATGACATCATTCTGTGTTCCGATTTGTTCAAAACAGGGGGGAGGCGCCTATCTTGGACAAGCATAGTGTGTCACAGATAGGCGCCTCGGGACGCCTCCTCCCGTTTTCAACAAATCAATGCACAGAATATCTTTCAGAATGATGGTTGGCTAGGAGCGTGCTATGTGGTGAAGTTCTGTTTTAACAGTGTACGTACTAGCGAGACGTCCTTTTTCTCTGACCAACTGGTCATCCGTGTCTCAGCGTGTGTACGAGCAGGACTACGTCGGGCACAAGTCCCGAACAGAAAGGGGGCACTCTTGATGAACAAAAAGCAGTAACAAATTGACGTCAGTCAAACACAGCGACATAGCTATACTACATATCCCCTCGGAGTAATTTTTACACCCTTCAAAAGTAATATACCTGTGTCACATGGGCTATTTTAGTGACATTTTCGTGCACTCCTCCCAAGCAGAATGTCACTCTCACTACGTGTTTATAGACAGCCTAAGTAAGTGTCACTAAGCGATGACGGCAATTACGACAGATAACAATGAACGGCGGCGATAGTTTTAGGCGTGCGTCACAATACCTCCCTGAATTTTTTTTTGCTTTGATATAGAAACACTTAAACACATTAAACAAAGCGGCCCTCAAACATATGCCGCAACAAACGCGGGCGCCGCCAGATTGCCGCGAAGTTTTCACAGGCTGTTGACTTAATGACATGCTTTTCGGCACACTGTACTAAAAATTAAACAAACACGCCGTTGAGAATACCTGTTTAGAAGTATTCATTTTCCTTCTTCCAGCCAGGCTCCTTGTTACTTCGCACTTGTCATAAAGCAACAATCAAATATCCCGCGGTGGGCTACACACGTATCCCGCACAACTTAAGCAATCGTTAGTACAAGTTACGACGCCATTCCATTTCCTGCGCAAGCACTTATCGCCAACCGTTTCCTCTGTGCGTCACCACATATTACAGCACGCCACGTAACCCAGGGAACCCGATATCTTTATTACGTGCGTTCCTCGTTGGAGCTGTTTTCGCCTCTGGAGCGCTTGCATCCCACCGCACTCGACGGGACGTCTCGTTGTGCCAACATGCCAGCCGTCCGTTTTTCTCCACCGCCGTCGCTGGACTTATTGGGAATGTGCGAGTATTGTGGGGCATCCTCCATCGACCTCTGGAAAGCAACCACCTGTGATCATTACGTATGCAAGAAGTGCCTATTGAACAACGAACCTTCGCAAGCGCCTCGATGTCCCCACTGCAACGGAAGCAGCCTCTTGCTGTGTCCTGGTTCAATATTTGGCTGCAAGTATCAAACGGCCATCCCTCATAACTGTGTGGACCACCTCCGCACCTGCCCTCGACGTCCGACGCCGTGTCCCAACGAGTGTTCCTCCATTGTCTCCAACACCGACCTGCCAAAACACTTGACCGATGAGTGTCCCAGGCGTACGCAGGAGTGCCGTTTCTGCCACGGAAACTATTTCGTCTCCGAGATTGGGAGTCACTTTAAGGACTGTCAGGATTATCCGGTCACGTGTCAGTACTGCAACCAAGAGAGCATTAGACGCGGCAGCTTAGAGGAACATGGCGCCGGTTGCCGCAAAACACCGAAGCTTTGCAAGATGGCCGCTTTGGGGTGCACATTCAAGGCTGGTGATGACGAAATGGAACGTCACTTGACGCTCGAGAAACACGCGATGTGCATGCATGAGATGAAGGTGCAAATGAACAGCCTAGAAGCGGAAATCCGCCAGGTGCGTGAAGAGTGCAGGCGTGAGAAACTAGAACGACAAAAAGAAGAGGAGAAACACAAGAACGAACTCAAAATTCGAGACGAAGAGCTCCGGAAGCTTCGGAAGGACTTCGAAGCATTGCTGCGGCATTTTGGCCCGAGCTGCGATAATGCGTGAGAGGAACTTTTCTTGACGGCATACTGATAAGTTGCGCTGCTCGAGCTCCACATCGCTTTTTCTCATCCCCCCCTTTTTTTATATAACCAATGGAGTACGTAACCGTGCGACAGGTATAAAAATATACCTCCGTTGAATACTAGTGTACTATACCCAAGTGCTTAAATGCGGAATAATTTTCTAGTATTTTCGAAAATGATGCTCGCTTACGTTTGGAATACCATCATCAATTGCCTGCGCAGAGTTGCTTGCAGTGTTTTCTGCAAGACCCCTGCATAGTATAGGACCCGTCGATTGTGTTTGGGACAATATTTTCTATCGTAGCTCCCAACAGCTATACTGTCCACGTTAGTAAAACTTTCTTCCATTGTGTTGCTACCTTTGTGCTTTGTATTACAATATGTGATGTACAATATATTATCGGAACATAATACTTCACCTATGAACATCTTCTACTTTATGATACGAACAGTCCTGTATGGCAAGTACCGCAATAAAGTTGCCTGTTTGACAGCCAAGCTTATATCTCAAGAAAACATTTGCACCACAAAACGTGCAGGACCTTATGAGTGTTTCCAGTACAGTTATCCTACTCCTTTTGTGAGGTGGCGATCCAAATTGTCACATTTCGCATACTCTGCGATATCATCAAAGTATTTATTAAATACATTAGCGATTGCGTGATTTTCACTAATAATAATTCAGTGAACATAAATTTTTATTTTGATGGCCCCCATCAACAACCATGGTGTGAATAATGTCGCACAAGAAAACATCAAATTCAAAATCAAGTGTTACATGCATGACTATAGCATTACAGTCTTAATGGCAGATGAGACCTGTCTGCAAAAAAAAAAAAAAAAAATCGATGTCGTGATGTCGATGAACGTAATTGAAATGAGTCATTACACGTGTTAAAAAACTCGGAACGCTGCACACTCCAACGCAAGTTACAGGGAGTATCTTAGCGCCTTAGCCCGGACGTTGAATAAATTATTATTATTGCATTGATGAATGCATCGATTTAATCAAATAAATTATTATTATTAAATTAATGACACAAGATCGGGACAATGAACCAAGGAACTTATCATCTGGGTGCTTACACTTCATCTACCTGTCTTATATCCTTTTTGTTTTTATTGTATCTAATTTTGACCGCGTTGTACATTTTGGATTGCAGCAGTTTCTGTATGTTCTCGCATGATTTTGCTTGTTCTTTCTTCCCCCTGTTTTTGACCTTGTTTGTACTCCTCACAAGATGTGACTTATATTCTGTTGTTATCCTGTACTGTTCAACAGGGCTTGTCCTTTCAGTCCTATTGTGCCTATGCCTTTATAAAATCGGTGAAGCAACTGCTAGCTTGACCGAAAAAGTCACGACCGAATTAAATAGTCGCTTGGGCCTGACCCTGTCATCTGTTGAGCGTATACATAGGCTTGGGAGACACAGTGAATCTAAGCATCGCCCGGTCATTCTCAGACTTTACAATTACACTGAGAAATATACTGTGCTGCGCAACTGTTCAAAGTTGAAAGGATCCAGTATTTTCATATCGGAAGACTACTCAAAAAAGGTCCGTCTGTCACGGAAAAGCTGTGCGAAAGCGCGGCTAAGAACAGACGACGTGGCGACAGGGTCTCATTGCATTATACCAAATTAAGCATAAACAATGATTTTGTTTCTTGGGATACACTGTCTTGGACAGGAGGATTCCGGATAGATGTTTACTGTTATCTCGGAAAACGGATTGACGTGATGTTTGTCCAGGTAACTTGAGATTACTGAATGTAAATGCTAGAAGCATGTTAAATGAAACAACGGAATTGGAAAATATTTTGATGTCTTTTAATCCACATGTTACTGTAATTACGGAGACGTGGTTGTCAGAGGATATAAGTGACTCTGAGATTACACCGTCATGGTATAATATTGAACGCTTCGATCGCAAATCGAGAAGAGGAGGCGTAGCAATACTCTTGAGGAATGATATTTCTTTCGTTAGACTACCTGATATAGTTGGAGTGGAGTCCGTCTGGATGAAGTTATTGTAATTTCATCCGAATATTGTTGTTGGGGCTGTTTACCGCCCACCGCAACGTGCTGTACAAGTGCTGGAAAACTTGTTTGTCCATGTCGATCTTCTGTCAAAGAAACGGCAGCTTAACATTGCCGGAGACTTTAATATGTGCCTAACGTTGATTGATCTAATCTAAGCCCAGCAAACCAGAGTTGCCAAAGTACATATTTCATTACGAAGTGCACATTTCAGATGAACTTATATCAAGTGGTAAAAGATTTCACTAGGTCATGTGGTTCGTCCAATTCCATTCTTGATCTCATTTTTGTATCAAAGGGTATTGAAGAGAAGGTTCGTGAGTGTGAGGTTCTCGACGGTATTTCTGATCATAAGTTAGTGCTCCTTGACGTTGAATTATATCGTCAGGCATCGTCCCATAGGCATAGTAGCTTTTATGATTTCAGTCGTGCTCAAGATGAGAGTGCATTAGATTTGTTGGACATTAATATCGAGAAGGTTTGGGATGTTTTTGATGACCCAGCGTGTGGTGTTGACGAGCTATGGGCTTTCGTTGTAAACATAGTAAACCACAAACGTCTAATGGACATCAGGATATGTCTAGCTAACGTGGAATGGATGTACTATTGATCGTCCGAAGCTCATCCATAACTGTATAAATGGATGTCCTCTGAATGTAACAGCTGGACATTTGTCACATCCAGTGGACGTGCTTGTGAGGCACTGCGACGCCTAATATACGTCCTATCGATGTTCCTACCGGATTAACATACGACAATATATAGACCGGATTGCAGATCTACTTTTTCAGCTATTTTGTGTGCATGAACAGCGCAAATGCCGTAGCCGTGGTCGTACTCCACCCGACACGGCTTGGGCATTTCTCAATTTCTATTGGCGTACTGGGTGGAACATATACTAAAATATCAATAATTGCGGGATGTTTGTTAAGTGTAGTGGGGGACGAAGACGTTTGTAACGGTGACGAGGATGTGTTTCTGCAATATTCCTTCCTGACAAATATTGTGTTTGTAATTCAGGCTATTGTCTATGATGAGGTTACCTACTGAGTGGAGCTGTCAAACTGACAGGTTTCCTGTGTTGGTGGATGAGTGCTACGTAGATACTTTGCAGAGAGCAGGACGCGAACAAATGGAAAAACTTGCTTTTACTTGTTCTCCAATTTCTCACATTCTCGTAAGATAGATTCGCTTTGTAACGTGAGATTTAAACGGGCGGAAATAAGGAAGACGCATAACAGCTAAATAATATCTTGGAGCTGGCCTAGAAGGCCGCAAGTCCAAACGGGGGAGTCTCCGCGGAAGGAACGGCCGGTTGCCACTTCGGCGCAACTCTAGGTAAGAGCCAGGAGGTCAGGCTGTCCGCGGTCGACTCGCAACTCGGCGTCCAGACAAGGCCACCCTGTCTCAATCCCCAACTGCCTCTTTGTCCAGTGAAGGCTCCTTTTATAGCTCCCTGAGTCGCGGCAAAGTGGGTCAACTGGTCATTCGAATAATCCCGCTTAGTGACGAAACCCACCTCCGCGACGCCTCCAAGCGGACACTCTCGTAATTCTTTTAATTTCGGTTTCGGTTTTCGCTACAGCTTCCTTCTCGCGCTATACGTAAAAATTACTATTGAATTGATAGTCGAAAGAACGTTTTGTAAATGTACGTCTATATTGTCGTATGTTAATCCGGTAGGAACATCGATAGGACGTATATTAGACGCCGCAATGCCACACAAGCACGTCCACTTGGATGTGACAAATGTCCAGCTGTTATATCCAGAGGACACATTTTTACATTCACATTTATACAGTTATGGATGAGCTTCCGACGATCCATAGTAAATCCATTCCATGTTAGCTGGACATATCCGGATGTGTACTAGACATCCCAAATGTCTTAGATGTTTGGATCTTTCTGGTATGTCTAATAGACGTTTGTGGTTTACTGGGTAGGTGTTGACGGAATTCCAAATGCTTTTCTATGCCGAGTGGTGTAGCGAATATCTTGTTGTGATTTATAAGAAATCTTTATCTACAGGAGTGGTTCCTGAGCAATAGAAAACAGCTCAAGTTGTTCCAATACATACATCAGGGACACAGAGTGTATGGGGGCGGTTGGTACATATCCTTGAGCAACTCGCGTCGTCGTTGTCTGCGTCCCTTTCTTTTGTCGCCTTGCTCAAGGATAAATCAGGGAGTCGAGTTAACGCTGGTAATTATCGCCCTGTTTCACTCTTGCCTACATGCGCGAAGATACTTGAGCACATAGTAAACAAGCACCTGATATCGTTTTTCGAAGATAATAGCTTCTTTCATTCCTCTCATTTAGGACGGGGATGTCCACCGTGACGCAACTAAGCGCGACAATACACGATTTCTCTGAGGTGTTGAACGCCCGCGGTCAGACCGATTCCTTGACATGTCCAGGGCCTTTGACAGAGCTTCTCATAAAAAAATTATTACTAAAACTTGACAAGTTATTATCTAACCCTCTTCTGGTCAAGTGGCTGAAGGACTAATACCTTTCTAATCGGAAACAATTTGTACAAATTAACCAGTCACACTCTTCGTGTAGCTCTGTCTTATCTGGGGTGCCCCAAGGGGGGGTGCTGTTTTGGGACCAGTCCTGATTCTTGTTTTTTATCAACGATATCACTAGTGGCATTCCGGTTAAAGTAACAGTCGCATCCGGAAATGGGTCTATAGAATTGATACCACAATGTTGAGCATCGCTGAGTGATCGACTTGGCCAATTTTCACGGCCGGAAACCTCTTCGATATTAAATAAACGAATTTCAAAGTTTCGCGCCGCCTCTGCAGCCGTGGTGGTTCCAACGAGACCGACATCAATGTGACGTATTTATCTAAGCGAACCAGAAGACTGCGAGCAGTCGACCAGGTTGTTATTGTTTCTCGCAGCACAGTATGGCAGCAACGTTACTTTTTTCGCTATATTTTCTGGAGGCTGTATGTTTTTATAGCAGATTGGCATCACCTCACATTTATCACTTCTTATTATCCTCCTATGTGTTCACTATCAGTTATATCAAATTCCATAGTGCTTGTGCTCGACGAACTGCTACTGGGACCTCTGGTGCCCTACCAGACAGTGAGCCAGTACGGGATCCTATACACCTTGGTGCCATACAATCCGGAGCACAAGGACCAAAAGAGAGTGCAATATAGGGGGACACAGACAGCCATTCCAAACCTGCACACTGGGTAGTACTGCATTTACATTATGCCTTTTGTAGTCAAGATTTGTGTGAGATGCAAAATATTACACGTGTGTACCAGGAACACATCTACGGGCGGCTTTAATGGGGTGATGAAGTCCTGACCACACCCTCAGTTTCTGTCAGTACATAGAGTTTCAATTGACCTTTGTACACACTAAGAACAAACAGAATATACCTTCTGCAGTGTAAAATCTTTGCCACTGAGATCACTCTTTTTTAGTGTAATATCCGCTACTTCTTTTGCAAACGTGTTACACTGTCGCCCAGGAGTGTAACATAACACTGCAAGGGATTATAAATTACTTTGTGTTCATGCATTGTAAAATGATGTTACTGTCGTTCACGTACGTTACTATGCTAGTGCTTTTTGTCTATTGATGAAGAGTGCCCGGCATTGAGACCATGTGCCTGATGTTGCCCTGGCCATATGCACACTGAGAGGGGTTATATGGACAGACGTACAGATGTTGAGACTTGGACTGACAAAGGATGGCTCAGTAGCATGCACATACTTGGTGAACACTTACAAGCAGTGATTTCAGAGTACAGACAGGCAACAGGCATGAACCTGCGTTTTCAGCATGGTATGGCAACGTGACAGTCGTCATTGCAGGGTAAAGAGAGCATCGAAACAGTAAGGCGGGGTTGCCAGACTAAAAATGGGCAGAAAAAGGGATACAAAAAGTGTGAAAGTCATAGTTACACTGCATTTACTCTTATTTACTCTTTTACTTTTACTACACTCCCTAGAGTGTAGTTAGCATGCTGTCCAATGCAGTATCCCCATCAGAAAAATTCGGAATCCGATCTGCCACGCGCACAGATTCAAATCCGGGCAGAATGGACTGATAATTTCAACTGAAGCCACGGATCTTAATTATGAAATGAAACCATTTGTTCAGAATTGAGGTAACTTTTGCAAAACTGAAAGCACTTCAAGTGCGGAATGATTCCACATATGGCTCAGAGCGTTAATAGTACCACATTAGCATGTAGCAACATTTCTTGTTCAGAGCAATATTGCATTATTGCTGCCCAAAATGGAGGACTAGGCTGAACAGGCGAACATTTCCACTGCACAATATGGTGTTGTGACGCCTCCCGGTTTTGGAGCAGACGGAGCACAAAGGGATGGGAAACGCTAACGTGGTTACCCGCAGAGGCAAAGAGACTCAGCACAAAAGAAACAACAAACATTTAATGTAGCAAATGCGATACACGATATAGACGATAAAAATGCTCAGACAGATCTACTATGGCGTTCCCTAACCTAAAGAGGACCTCGGCACGGTGACAAAGTCAGTGCTCTCACAGAGTGCGTCGTCTCTCGTCACACAGCGATGAATCCTGGATTCGGGGCGAGATTCACGTCCGAAGCGTAGGGGCCGATGACTGGCTGAAGCGAGGATCCCGGCGTCGACAAAAGATGAGATGCTTCTCCAAGAATTCTCAGTCCTGGGTTATGACGTCCTTCGAATTACGGGGCGGTGGCCGATTCAGGAGAAAACTACAGCAACTTACTGGCCGCTGAACCTCGGTTCTGGCTATCAGTCGCAGCGTTCTCTATGCTTCCTTTCCGTGTCCGAACCAACCGCCCACTGCTACTTCCTTCTTTTTAGCGGGCTTTTCTTTTTGCTCTTTATTTTTAGACACTCTTCGCGGACGCTGTGTTGAAACCGGACACCGGGAGTACCCGAAAACATGTGGCCGAACGTTTGCCGGACGAGTCCTCATGGCCCCCTTGGCACTGCAACTTCGCGCAAGGCGGGTCGTATCGTGTTACAGTTGTAGTACACTTCTCCCAGAAGCAAATCCTCAAACCGTCACAGTGTCTTAGAAATATTGTACTGCCATTTCATCATGATACTTGGTGTGATATTATGATATACTGAGCTTACAGCTCCATCGTCCTGTACATAAAAAAACAACAGAAAAAACACAACTGTTCGCAACCTTGCGTTCCAGCTACTCAGACCCGCTACCTGATGCCTAGTAGGAAAAATCCAGAATACCCTGAATCTTCCACCCTCTAGCGCACGCACTCTTACATGGCATCAATCGGTCTTGGGGTGTGCTGAAACTAGCACAGCTGAAAGTGTGGAACTGCCTGTACCTGTGAAGGAAGCTGCTACTTACAGTATGTGCTTGCTATTATATGCTGTCCAGTGTACTGTCACTATGATGATTTCATCAGAATATCCTTGAACTGCAAATTTTGGTGTAATGCTTGATCCTTGTGAAATGAATACCATGAATGTTCCAAGGATTTTTTTCTAACGGGGGCAAATCACTTCCGGTGGAGGCAAGAGTGCAAATCCCCACCCCTACCACATCTTTTTCTGGGGACAGACGTAGCGCACCGTGTGGGTGTTCAGAGATTCCTATCATGACATCTGAGAATAATCATTGCGATCTATGTATGACTAAAGAGTGCGCTATGTTCACAAGCGACCTTAGAGTTCCAGGGGGAACGCCCCCCCCCCTTTGCCCCCTTCTCGGTACGCCCATGATGAATACATAGTATCAGGTTTGAAAATGCAGTTGCGCTGCATTTCCTACACCACTGCTCATGAAGCAACAATGTTAGGATATGAAATAATGGAAGAGCAAAATGCATAATCACGCACAACTTCATCTGTAACATTGCGCCTTTGTTGTAAAAAAAAAAGATGTTGCTCCTGTACTTATGCAAGTTTATTTTCTTTTTACTCATAATCAGTGTGTGCACAAATTTCTCCAAAGCCTCAAGAGCAGAAAAGCTTGGATGGATATTTCATATTTCCTAATTCTGTAGATTATACGCCCGAACTGATCACTGAGGTCTTCAGTCGCATACGTGAGCATCGAAAGCCATCAGCAGCCATGGAGACACTGCCACCACGTTCTTCCATGTATGGGGAAAGGCCAGTTCTTGCTCAAGCTGTGGAGCAACAGTAATAGAGGCATGTGGATATTGGTTTTGCCATGTTCTGGACGTCGCTTGCTTAGTGCTGCATATTCGCTTACAATGTGGGTTTTAACGTAGGTTCCAGAAGTAAAATCAATCCAGGCCACAAGGTGTGCTGATCTCAAGACAAAAGACCCCAAGAACAAAACAAAACGGCCCTTTTCAGGGCCACCCAATGTTTTACGCTGAGACACGCACTGCGTAATGATCAACCCATCTCACAATGCTTAGAAACAGAATACTAGAAGGCAATTGCCACACCTATTGCCCAACGAAAGACTTTTTGACACAGCATGGTGACTGTAATGCGCCTCTTTCAAAGATACCACCTGCGCATGCTCCACCCTGCGGCGGAGCGCAGAAACAACTTGGAGGGCAAGTCTAGTGCAGCAGACGACCAAGTGATATGTGTGGCGGCGGATTCAAGCAGACGTGCAGAAGCGAAACTAACCCACGTGTTCACTCTATCGTCGTGGAGTTTTGTTGACGTTACTGAATGTCGTAATTTGTATGCTACTGTTACTAGCATAAGGCACAGAAGAGCATATCATGCCGTCAACGTGCGCAATGCCCGGCTGCAAGTCACGGGGAGTAAAAGGCTTTTTCCGTTTCCCGTCGGAAAAACGTGAAACACAGAGGAGGCACGCCTGGATTGCTGCTGTTCGGCGTGTCAAGCCGTGGATTCCAACTCCGTATCCACGAATATGTCATCGACATTTCGCAACAGGTACGTGAGAAATACGGCGGCACGACAGCCGGGAATGAAATAAACGAAAATGTGTATTTATGGTGTTGGTGCTATTGCAGTCAGAAAAAGTCCGACGTCTGTAATGAACATTTGTTTGTTATGCATTAGGAAGGCCAAGCCGTTCACCAAAACATGTTGACTACGTGCCATGTGCTGCTAACCAAAATGATGAAAACTCGTGCCAGAGGAGGACTGATGCCCTTCAGAGGCTTGAGCGATCGCAAAGATGGTTTCAGCAAAAGAAAAACGAGTGTATGTGCTTTGCTCTATGTCACATGACATTTGTGTAGGGGAAGTAAAACTAACAATCAAACGAAGATATCTTAAGTATCCATGATGCAGCCCACACATCTGGCACAGATAGGTCAATGACCGAATTTGCTTCCTCCCACCTCTAACAGATTGTTCTCGTAGCTCCTTCCCTCAGAGTACCGGAAAAGGGTATGCAGCCCACAGCAGCAGCGAAAAGTCTGGTATGTACTGTAAAAACAAAGCTGAGCAATTACTGCAGAAGGTCATTTTGGCACATTTTACTACAGGCAGAGCACATGTGTACTTTTCATCTCTCATACTTGTGCCAGGTTCTGAAAGCCTTGTCTGTGATGAAGGCAGCACAAGTTCCGCAATCGAGAGCACCAGTGAAGACGGTAAGAGTATCACATTTGTTACTAATTTTGACATATACCTGCAGCGGTCATAAGACAACACCACTCTACATAGTAGTGTTGTGTACTCCGGAGTGATACACGCCCCTCTGATAGATGGGTACTACTTTTCATCTACGTATCTTAACCAACCACAACTGCACAGATCAGCATGAAAGAACAGTGTTGTAAAGATGTCGTAACCTGCTTCAGAACATATTGGTACTTTCTTAAATATTTCTACATTTCTTAAAACACTCGAACAGAAAGGCTGGCTATTTTTCTTCATTAACTGATAGCTGACTGTACGTGACCGATATGCGTTACTGCATTCATCCCCCAACAAAACTGCCGACTAAATATGCTCATGTCTTTTTGCCTATCCTTGCTTTCTGACAGTAACTAAAGCCATTTTTCCTTCCTATCTGACACATAGGACACACAGACTTGGAACTGATGGCAGCCGAGTCGCTGATCCTGCTACAACAAGACAAATCAACGACAAAGTTTGGAACCAAGACCTCCTGCGCGACAATAACAATGAGTACAGAGAACCAACTCCTCAAGATGCGGATTCAAGCACTGGAAGAAGAAAACCGCAACATGTCTTTACGCGTACTGAGCTTGCGGAGTATTCCGGACAGCAAGTTCAAGTATTACACCGGTTTTAAGAGTAAACAACTTTTCCATGTAATTTTTAAACACGTTGAAGGGAATGCAAGACGAATGAACTACTGGCAGATGGGGCCCAGAACTGAAGATGGAGCTAGGGGACGACAAAGAGCTGTCAGCCTTGACGATGAATTTTTAATGGTACTCGTAAAACTCAGGACTGGAATGCCAAGCCAGGAAATCACAAGAAATTTTGGTATATCTGAAGCCACATTTAGTAGAATATTTACCACGTGGGTCAAATTCCTTGATCAAGAGCAGAGCGCTCAAACACACTTCCCCTCACCTAATGGTATAAAGCAGGACTTCCCCAAATCTTTTTCGTGTTTTCAGGACACAAGAGTAGTTATCGACTTCACAGAGATCAAAATACAAAGGCCGTCAAGGCTCACTGCTCAACGACAAACCTTTTCTAATTACAAGCATTACAATACTTGCAAAGTGCTCGTAGGAGTGATACAAGACGGATATTTGTGTTTTGTTTCAAACCTGTGGGGAGGGCATGTGAGTGACGGTTTTATAGTCAAGGAAAGTGGTCTCCTGGACCACTTGAGGCCAGGAGATGCCATCATGGCTGACAAGGGCTTCAAACTAGAATGTTTTCTGCCGCCTGGGATCAAGCTGTATGTACCGCCATTTCGGAAAAGTATGCAGATGCCTCCTTCTGATGTTAAGAATACTCGCAAAATAGCGAGTGCGAGGATCGACATTGAACGGCTTATTAGGCGCATAAAAGAATTCCACATATTTGATAGCCCTATCTCAATCAACATGATGGATATAGCTGGTCACATCTTGAGGGTGTATGCTTTTCTAAGTAAATTCCAGGACCCCTCATAAATCCTTAAATCAATGTACTGCATATCATGCCGGCTGAATGATGTGTATGTAAAGTAGGAATAAAAGTATTCATGCATAACATTTTTATTTACTTCGGTACAGCATACTACTTTCTGTGCCTGACTTGTTTGGTTTTGGCCAAGTATGGCACGTATGGAGCTTTGTCATTAAATAACTTTCCTGTTGCCCTGAGACGACCGGTTAGCACTTCTGGTACCACGGCATGTTTGTAGAAGTGCAACAACGCAAAGAAACAGGTTGTCCCAGCATACTTCGTCAAAGTAAATGCGCTCAACAGAAACAGAATCTTGCAGTGAGCCGTTGTTGGACCACACAACAACATCACACCATTTGTAGCCAGTTATAGCCATTTGCCCTTGCACCTGGGCATAATACTGATGCCCTCGTTTGAGACGAAGAGCCCCGTTTTCTTCTTCACAGCAAAAGCCTTTTGTGGTGCATGCCTCTAGTGGGGTTCTACCCTGCTGTGAAAAGGGGCACTTTACCTCTAAAATACCCATGTCAGACCCTTCCTTTACAATTCTGTCTGATGATGCTGCAAGAAATGCATATACAGGCTGAATATGTAACCCACTTTCATTCGCAACTATTTGCCTGTCATAGTATGACATTAATGACAGGTACGCATTTACCGCATCAGGTTCATGGTTTCTACCGTACCGCAGAAACTCGCATTGCACCTTCTTTTTGGGGTAGAGGATATCCTTCACAAGCCCTTCTAGCTTTTTACATTTCATGACACGTCCGAATAGTGAAGATGCTACACGTCCTTGTCTTTCCCGGTGCCATGTGTGGTTTGATGCCTGTCCCACTGTTGCTTGACATATGCTTTCCCTTTCTTCACCTGACAAAGGCTGGATACCTGGAGAAGGTAGGAATGTGTCTTATTAATTTTATTAGTACTGGAGGCAAATGTAGTACTGACAAACTGGAACTTCAACATGTTTCTACGCAGTGGGAAAACAAAATGTTTGTCTTTTCTTTTTCTGCGATAGGTAAGTGTGCAAGACAGTGCTTATGAGATTTCCTTGTCAACTATAATGCCGTCATGTACCGATCATTGAATATCTGTGTACCATAACGAGATAATTTGAAAACTGCTACACGAAAAAGAGAGAAAAAATGACTTGAAGGCAGAATTGCGGCAAACTTGCACCGAATAATGAGCGTAGAATCCCAGGGGTATCCTGACATTTGGGAAGCAATGTATAGTTAGAGACAACAAGGAACGTAACTTCTCCCATTTCCACAGAAGCTTGGGCCCCCCTTTTGTTTTACGAAAAAGGAGCGCACACATCTCTATCGGAAACAATCGGAAGACAACCGTAATCTTGTGTACTTTATCCGATTAATATCTGGCTCATACCTTCAAAGTAGCGTTGAATAACTGCTATCCAGTCACCATGTCTGAAGTCTTCGGACGTAGGAAGAAGTGGAGCGGGTTGAACTTGGACATCAGTTTCATCTTCTCCCATGTCCCTATTATACCGGAGCCAAATACATTCTGGATGCACTTTCTCCAAAGCAGCCACCAGACTGCAATGATCACCAGGCAGCAGGTGCCCCGCAGGAGGGTAACTACTCCTTGCAGCTGAGACATGCACTGAATCTCGTTTGAATTTGATCTTATCAATTGGGGTGGGAGGGTCCGGCTTCTTTGCTGCCATGACGACTAAGAATGTGAAGACCAGATCAAATTACAGATTGTGACACACTTTTATCACATTAAACACACTAAATTATTTTCTAAATCAAAGCAGATACAGTGAACCCTCGTTAATATGACCATCACCGTTCCCGCAGATATTGGTCATAAAGCGAATTGTCATACTAACGAGAAACGCACATTCGCACCGCTTCGTTCCGGCCATTATTAGGTGTACAATAGCAGCACAGTGTGAACTGGTCTCGTGGTCACTGCTGTTTTAAGCACTACAGTGCTTTGGCAGTCCAAAAAGCGCTACGAGTAATCCCGAGGTCAATAATATCCGAAGTTATCCCAAACCCTTGGTGCCCTACATTGTAAAATCCGTACCTCTTAAAACCCCCTGTTATAAGGTACATTTTTGCAAAAACGTACCCTTTATTTTATGCGGTACGAAAGCGCCTAAAAGGTACAGCACTTTTAAGGTACTGCCGTCTAACAGGTACTGCCGTCTAACAGGTATACCCCCGTATAAAGGGTACAGCCGTCTAGCAGGCACACCCGTCTAAGAGGCAGTGCCGTCTAACAGGTACGTCCGTCCAAGAGGTACGTCCGTCCAAGAGGTACTGCCATTTTAGAGATACTGTCGTCTGAAGGGTACAACCGTCTAAGAGGTACAGCCGTCTAACAGGTACGCCCGTCTAAGGGGTACAGTTGTCCAAGAAGTATACAGTCCACACACAGCGGAGAGGAACATGTATGTGGTGACATAATCCGTAAGTGACGTATCGCACGCACAGCAAAATTCAGGACGCGCATCATGTATTGTGAGTTTATGCTTCGGTATCGGTAGTGGTAATACACACTCGCAGAAGTGTGCACCTGTAACGTACGCGAAGGTGACTAACGTGTTGCAAGCACATGCGGGAGAAAGACAAAAGGCGATCTAAATACTGAACTGCTCTTTTTTTTTTTACCTTCAGCGATTTCAGCAGCTGCGAAAGCCGTGGCTTTCTGTACGCCTTCGGGTTGTCGCCCAGCAGGCCTAACAACTGGCCAAAAGCAGCTGGGTATGTCAAGTTTTTTACGTAGTGAACTATCAAACAGCAGAGCAGCGCAAACACATATAAGCATGTCCGACGGTTCCAGTTGCACAGCCTCTCAGTCACTACACCAAACAAGGCTCTCCTGTCAGAAAAGTAGTTTCGGTCCCGGAGAGACTACCTCTTTGGGGACGGTCTGAAGAGGAACGCCGCAATTAGTTCGTGTTTGTGCCTTCCAAAATAATTGTCTCAAACAAAGGAAGCGGTTCACATACCGTTGCTATCAGGTCATACTTCGAATTTTTGGGGGCGTAAGAATACGTCCACATCGACGAACGTCGACGATTCTTTTCCTTCATGGCTGAAAAAGCCGCCAGGATGTTGGTCACCTCCACCATTGCTTGATCAAAGCTTGTGCGGAATCTGACGTAGAATTCCAGTATCAGCTGAAAAACATGGAGTTTAGATATTAGCAGACTTGTGCCCGTTACTCGAAAAACGTTACCGTTACTTGTACGGACAAAGTAATTGATTACCGTTACCAATTACAGGAGTTCAAATGTAATTGAGTAACGAGTAGAAAAGTAACGCGTTACTACGGTCGTTACTCTGCATTCACGCAAATTATACCCGTCTTTGTGTGCCTCAGCAAAAGAAGAAAAAAAATAGAAAAGTTTAACAGTGGAACAGCTGAAATAACCCAAAGATATGTACGTCTACTGTAGTTATCGCCCGGGAAGACGTTTACCCGATTGTGGAAGATCATGCGTGGAACTTCCCCATGACTCACTAAACCTCCAAAGCTACCACAAAGGTACCACCACACTGGTGTAGGAACAGATTATGGGGAGATACCCTGAAATTCCAGAACAAAGGCTGATGGCACGAAGATCTTGACTTGGGGCAGAACATCTAAAAGATGAGTTAGTCTCTGCCGGGAAAGTAATCAATTACTGAGTAATCGATTACTCAGAAGAGTAATTGATTACTCGAAAAATTACTTTGACTTTAAAGTAACTGATTACTCGAAAAATTACTTTGACTTTAAAGTAACTGATTACTCGAAAAATTACTCAACAAAGTAATTGATTACAAGTAACGCAATTACTAGTAAAGCGTTACGCACAAGTCTGGATATTAGAGATAAAACTACAATGTCGGCTTGAGCAGTAACAGCACAGCAAAACCGATCACTTCGTTTGATTTATTTCGATCGTACGAATAATCAGTGTTGGCAAACTACATTACTAACATGACAAACTACATCGCTACGCCGTTAAGTGAAGTCGTCATTCTGACCCATGGGTGTTTTACCGACTGGCTACTCTTGGTGCCTGACTTTCCAGCAAAGCAGTGTATCAAGGCGATCAGATTTCGCTCCAGTATAGAATTATATATTTTTCCTTACTCGGAGAGTTGGATTCGAAAGGATCCATTGGAGGTGACCATGCCATGGGGTAGTTGTGTTCGTCGTACTGACGGGAGGTACATTGGCGCGCACACTTGTCTTAACCAGCGGAGCGCGTGTCATTGGGCGCTGATAGGCAGCTGGAAGCGAGGTTGAGATGATCCACTATCCCCTTGAAGGGAGGGTCATACGCACAGCGGATGAGTTCGCGTTTCGGCATCTCCGTTGTGCGTACCGACCCTCCCTTCAACGAGATAGTGGATCATTGCAATCTCGTTTCCAGCTGTCTAACAGCGCCCGATGACACGAGCTTCGCTGGTTAAGGCAAGTGTACGCGCCACTGTATCTACATCGAAAAATATTTCAGCGCTACAACTGGGGCGATAACCTTCAGCACTAGACAAGCCTGAAATAATACACTGACGTGGAACGGTTCTGGGTTGTTGAACCCTCAAGCAATCGCATACGCACTCTGGCAAGCTACCGTTCACTAATCTCACGCTATACACATGCGCGTTTTGGGAAACGGCATGCACGTAGTTGTAGCGGAAATAAGCAACGTTAAAGAGCAACTTACCATGAGCAGGTACACCTTCCCGGCCTTTCCATGTCCCTTAACAGGTCAACTTAACCGTGCGAAGACGACGGCTTCGTGATCATAAATAACCTTCACACGCGGATGCAGCTGCACTTATAATGCATGTTTCTTCCGTAAGCATCAAAAGTTCGATTCGCTAGATATGAAGCATGATAAAGTAAAAATAAGAAACTGACCCGCCTGACCTCATGAAACCACTGGAAGGTTTGACTTGTCGGTTCGTCGACAGCTTATCTGTTCCGGAATGTTCTTTTCTTTTTGTTTTCATGTTGGCCAAAAGAAAGCCTGCCTCCTTGACGAACACACGGAGAGAGTTCAATCTCTTTCGATTTTATCAATGTAAGTACCCAATAAGCAATAAGCTTCAGATATACAGAACGTCATTTTCCTTGCTCACTGTCTAGCCTGTGTTCGTAATATACTTGAAACACACGCAGACAATTTAAGCAAAAGTACCACGGTTGAGGCTCTTTAGCTGACGACATAGACAGAGGACGTTTTATGATCTGCCGTGAATGAAACAATCATAGTTGTAAATCAACAGCTAATCTTTATCTCCGAGTCCGTGCGATGTACATGCATTATCTGGCTGCATCGAACCCTTTGGGGCGTTACTTGAACGCAAGAACCCAAGCAGCACAATGTACGGAAAGTCGAGTACACTAGGGGTGGACGGTATGTGTCTTATCAATGTTCTTGTTCAAGTTTCATACGTCTGTTCAAGGTCTTCCACCTACCCGTCCAGCCCTATGGGCCTGTTGCTCTGGGCCAGGTGGCGCGAGTGAGCAGCAACATCAGCGCCCAAGTCATGCAACACTCCCCCAGTTTAGCAGACGACGCGGCACTTTCAAGTACGCGGTTTCGAGTTGTTCGCGCTTTTCAAGAAGCACCCCTTTTTCTTTTGATTTCCTGCAGGTTTTGTAGCTTCCTTGGCACCATACCGTTTGACACACCATGCAAAACCCGCTGATGAAACTCCTTACTGTTGGGATCCGCGGCCTTTTGGGCCCGAAATGGCGCTGTGCAAACTTCACTGCAACAGCCCTATTGCACTCGACTTTCAGTACATTGTGCGGCTTGGGAAGTGCTGAAAGCAGCGGAAAGCGCAATAAGATTTTGCGCAAGAGGTACTGCTTTATACGGTACAAGGCACGGTACATCGTAAACTGACCGTGTACCTCGTACAAAACGAGATCCTTTGTCTCGCCCAGTACCTCTTAAAGCAACTGCGTAAAAGCACTGATGTACCTGATATTTACCAGGTACAGCTCGATATAAGGTACGTTATAAGGTACCGATTTTAGAGTGTACTTCAACACGTGTCACCCTCTGCCTGAGTTATGTGCGTAGCCTCTCCGTGGGGCTACCGTGCGGGTCATATGACGTGGTCATAATTACGAAAAGGTAATACCTGTGTTTCACCCTACTTGTGACAAAAATCTCAATCATAGTCGGATAAGCGGATTGTCATACTAACGAGATGGATTTACTTGGCGGCGGAACGGGTCCCAAGAAAAACGGTCATAAAGTGAGTATGTCACATTATCGGGGGTCATATTAACCAGGGTTCACTGCATACATCTAGAATGGACATGCACGTTTCTGCTTTTGCTGTCTGGAGTTTTGCAGGCAATGTAAAACATGTTTTGAGAAAGCAGTACTTTATATATCACCATCTGTCAACGGCCATCTATATGTTTTATTAACTAACTTGAGGCATTATTGCAGTCATATTAACTAAACATGTAGCACGTGTTGTGATTAATTTGCTTACTTAGCTGCACAACCGTGTACATTTTAAAACAAACACTTTCTTACCTGCTGGTGGCACAACCCATGTACATGTTACATCAGTACAAAAAGGCTCTATTCTAGGGGCAGTTTCTTCAAGACTGAATAGCAAGCCTGCAACATGTTGGCAGGACCCACTCTAACCTGTAAATTATCGGTAGTTCTATTAGACAAAGTACGACGTTAACAAACACAAACTACGCCTAGCGTACTAGCGTTGTACTCCGAGTGCTGTGACACTGGGTGAACGTAAATGTGCCTTACGTCCTTACGTATCCCTGGTCTTTCAAGCGATGCCTTTATCAACCTGCCGCGCGGACGGAGCACCAGATGCGGTCGGGTACTGCATGATCCGCTCATGATTTGGAACTGTTATCAAGTTGCTACACCATCCATTAACTAAGGATGCAAAACCTCCAGGAACGAAAACATCGCCGGGGACTGTCATTGCAAGTACAACAAACGTGTAGACAGAAATTCACTGCACGGATGGCTGCGGATACTGGCCGGCTACAGGAATTCACGAAACGCCCGAACCGCACGCGTTGCAGTATATGCCTAGGGAGCCTCCATGGGTTGCTGCGGCTTCTCCGCTTTTCAGGGAGGAGATACCCTTTAACCGTGCCAACGCCGCCCTTTCCTTCGCGCCCTCGCGCGGAGCGCGCATTTTGACTCCCAACTTGCTACGCGCTGCCCATTGCCCGCTGTGCATTTGCGCGTTCGAGCGGCCATCCAGAACGTGTACACGCAAGTGATTGCATTTCTTCTTGTATCTTAGTGCCACTGTACGTTTTGGGAGCAAATATCGCAACTCACCCTCCGGAATTTAAATCAGCAACAAGCGTGTCAGAACAGTCTCTTTTGCTGCTTTCACGAGACATTTGTTTCTCTCGTTGCATGTGTGCTTGCGTATGGAAGAAGATTATTGCACTTTTTACAAACCTCGGGTAATACGTGTTCCGTCCCATTTTTTCTGGGTGTGCCACGTTCGGGTCACAGTTCTTTTGCATCGGACTTTACGCATGAAAGTGCTCCGTCTTTATTTTCTCCACTTATTTGAGAACCACTGCTACGGCTCAGTTCATCTTCGTATTGTTGGAAAAAGGGATGAAGACAGCGACCTGGAGGATAGATTTATTGAAGAGGTAACTGGTGCCGAGTGCGATATCCTGTCACATATCGGCGGGTTTAATCTGAAAAGTGCACTGAAGTCGACGAGATTATGCCAATCACGCAACGTCGGACTATGTGCAGAATCTCCGGAAAGCCACAACAAGCTCACTGCGCTTCGTGAGCACGTACGTGGTGCAATGAATCTTCGGTATATTTCGGGCAGCGTAGCACATTTCTTCTACAATGTGAAGAAGCATTAAGGGCGATTTCTGCTTTGAAACGCATTTATGCGATGCACTCATCTTTCAAGACTGTATCGACTTTTATTCATAATAACGTGGATAATAATCTTCCGGCTTGTAACCAACACAAAGAAGAACTATATCAAGTAATCGTGGGCAAATTTGTGCAACTGCGATTGAGAGCGCACTTGCGGCAGGAGCATGTCGGTAAAACAACGTCGTTTTCAAGCAAAACGGGAGCAGGCGTTGAACTTGAATGAGGCGTTGTAATTAAATCTGCTTGCAATTAACATATTTCTGTTGTCTGTACACATTCCCATGTTTACTGTTTTAATTCGTTGGTCGAGACACGACTGCGTGTGCAGGCGCAGGGACGATTAGACAAACGTTACAAAGCTTTAACAACATATTTTACAACCCATGACCAGCTCTACTAGCATATATGACAGTTTTGCTACGCTAGTATATCCTTCATCCGCTTTTACCCTCTTCCTGTCGCGAAAAATCGAGACAAACGCAACCCCACCGCTGACGCCCAATGCGATGTGGGAGTCAAAATGACGACGCTCGTAGCAGACGACGGAGTTGTCGCCTCCCTGAAAAGGGGACGCATATGGAGGCTCCCTATATATGCCCTCCTGATTGTTTCCGTCACTCGCCACATGGCGGCAGCCGTTTTTCTGAAAGACGTGGATTGAAGTGATGTTGCACTTTCTTTCCTCCCCTTCTTTTTTTCCAGTGTGCCTTCGACAGACGTGGAGAATTCTGGAAGTAACAAGAATCCTAGAAGCCTCAGCACCTTCTTCACGCAAGGGGAGCTAAGTATTCTCCCACCATCTTGCTTTACTGGTGTTAGAGAAAAAAGTGGAAGTCAGGGTTGACACTTTTTGTAATGACGTCACAAGTGACACATTCCCAGATGAGAAATGTCTGCAGTCTCAAGTGGTTTATGAAACATTTTCCTCTTGCAAACAACTTATGTAGTACAAATGACGGAAGAGCCTGGGGATGAGAGCTGCCGATATTTTAAACAGAGACTGTTCTTTCTGGCGCAATCTGCATCCTTGCCATGGCACATAAAGATAGGTCTACAGGTGCTGTTTTCAGGGACGTTTTTCTTCCTTTTTTTTTTGTATTGTTGGCCAACAGGTCAGTGGATAGGATTGATCTTTTCCAACTTTATTGACATAGGTGCTTTGTTAGAGTGTGCGGGTGGATTATGTGAAGGATCGTTTCTTTACCACAGAGCCGTTACAGAGATATGAAGGTTAAAATGAAAAGCAACAACTAGAGCAATTGTAGTTTTTGCGCGAATGTGTGTCATAGAGCTGGCAATCCCAATTTCTATAGTAAGCCCAGTAAATTTGTTCCAGTGTCCTCCCATGCGCTTTAAATACTGTGGCAATAATGAGAACAGTAACAGAAGAACAGTTGGAACATTGGCAGCTCTCATCCAGATGCACTTCAATTCACGTGTTTTACCTGTATGTTGGATTTTCTACCACTATACATTTATGTACAGTGGGTCAAGGTTTGTCTCAGGTAGAAATTGTTTCATAAATCACATGCAGTTGCAAACATTCTTCACCTGGGTTATTTGGCGTTTCATTTTCCTCACTTGTGCTACTGTTGCATTTCAGGGACACATTCTGTTGCCCCTCTCCTGTGTGCTTGTGATGCTACTTTGGATCTGCTGTCCAGCATGCCAGCACTTTATACATCAACAATAACTCGTGCCACAATAAAAGGGGAATACATGGCGCTGCACCTGAAACTGTCACTGTGAAGTTGAACATGGTGGAGAACGCACAGTGACAAGGACAAGAAACGCACACACCATTCAACTGGCAACTGATTTATTTGGACGCAGAAATCTAGTCCAGATAAATCAATTGCTAGTTCAACACTATCCGTGTTTCTAGTCCTTCTTCCTGTGCGTTCTCCATCATGTTCAGTTGTACCTTACATGCTCTACACGTTCTTGCACTGTAAAGCTGTTAGAATAAAGCAATTTCTCAGTCATGCTTTGCTAATCTTTTTATACCAGCTCCCGTGGCATAGTGGTTAGAGTGATCGCCTTCCACGCCGAGACTGGGAGGTGACACGGGTTCGAATCCTGTCACCGGCTGTGCTGTCTGAGGTTTTCCCTGGGTTTTCCGAAGACTTTCTAGACGAATGTCGGCACAGTTCCCCTTCAAGTCGGCCCAGGACGCATACTAACACCCCTGTCCCCCACTCCTTCCTGCTGTCCACGTCTATACGCCGCTCATAGCCACAGTTGCTTCGCGGCGCTAACACGGAATTAAAAAAAAAATAATCTTTTTATTGTTAGCTAGCCGCGAACGAAGCATGAGCACGAGTGATTAACGCTACACATGACTCTGACAGAAAAAAAAAAGAAAAAAAACAGTGTGTGAGAAAAGATATGGCTATGCAGGACATAGTTACCCATCAGGACGAAAATACACACAGAAACGAGTCTTCTAGCATTAGCAAATACTAAAGAACCGTGCAAAGCAGTGCCGCACGGGGGCACGGCATTGGGGGCATGGCACTGCGCGCGAAACGATGCACGCATCTTTGGTTCTTCTTCAGGTACTGCTAGCTGCCTCAGCGTTAACTCCTTACACGTGCGGTACATCGGTGGTTACTCTACCCGCTGTTCCTGTTATCGCCCACCTGTCTACCGATTGGACAATATTCTCGGCGCGTCAATCTACAGTCACATCTGTCGTCTGCCAACAGTGGTCTCAGTCTGGTTTCTTCAAGAGGAACGGAGCGCCTTGTTCCAGTCGGGGCACGGCACTGCACGCGAAACGATGCACTCACCTTTGGTTCTTCTTCAGGTACTGCTAGCTGCCTCAGCGTTAACTCCTTACACGTGCGGTACATCGGTGGTTACTCTACCCGCTGTTCCTGTTATCGCCCACCTGTCTACCGATTGGACAATATTCTCGGCGCGTCAATCTACAGTCACATCTGTCGTCTGCCAACAGTGGTCTCAGTCTGGTTTCTTCAAGAGGAACGGAGCGCCTTGTTCCAGTCGGGGCACGGCACTGCACGCGAAACGATGCACTCACCTTTGGTTCTTCTTCAGGTACTGCTAGCTGCCTCAGCGTTAACTCCTTACACGTGCGGTACATCGGTGGTTACTCTACCCGCTGTTCCTGTTATCGCCCACCTGTCTACCGATTGGACAATATTCTCGGCGCGTCAATCTACAGTCACATCTGTCGTCTGCCAACAGTGGTCTCAGTCTGGTTTCTTCAAGAGGAACGGAGCGCCTTGTTCCAGTCGGGGCACGGCACTGCACGCGAAACGATGCACTCACCTTTGGTTCTTCTTCAGGTACTGCTAGCTGCCTCAGCGTTAACTCCTTACACGTGCGGTACATCGGTGGTTACTCTACCCGCTGTTCCTGTTATCGCCCACCTGTCTACCGACTGGACAATATTCTCGGCGCGTCAATCTACAGTCACATCTGTCGTCTGCCAACAGTGGTCTCAGTCTGGTTTCTTCAAGAGGAACGGAGCGCCTTGTTCCAGTCGGGGCACAGCACTGCACGCGAAACGATGCACTCACCTTTGGTTCTTCTTCAGGTACTGCTAGCTGCCTCAGCGTTAACTCCTTACACGTGCGGTACATCGGTGGTTACTCTACCCACTGTTCCTGTTATCGCCCACCTGTCTACCGATTGGACAATATTCTCGGCGCGTCAATCTACAGTCACATCTGTCGTCTGCCAACAGTGGTCTCAGTCTGGTTTCTTCAAGAGGAACGGAGCGCCTTGTTCCAGTCGGGGCACGGCACTGCACGCGAAACGATGCACTCACCTTTGGTTCTTCTTCAGGTACTGCTAGCTGCCTCAGCGTTAACTCCTTACACGTGCGGTACATCGGTGGTTACTCTACCCGCTGTTCCTGTTATCGCCCACCTGTCTACCGATTGGACAATATTCTCGGCGCGTCAATCTACAGTCACATCTGTCGTCTGCCAACAGTGGTCTCAGTCTGGTTTCTTCAAGAGGAACGGAGCGCCTTGTTCCAGTCGGGGCACGGCACTGCACGCGAAACGATGCACTCACCTTTGGTTCTTCTTCAGGTACTGCTAGCTGCCTCAGCGTTAACTCCTTACACGTGCGGTACATCGGTGGTTACTCTACCCGCTGTTCCTGTTATCGCCCACCTGTCTACCGATTGGACAATATTCTCGGACCGTCAATCTACAGTCACATCTGTCGTCTGCCAACAGTGGTCTCAGTCTGGTTTCTTCAAGAGGAACGGAGCGCCTTGTTCCAGTCGGGGCACGGCACTGCACGCGAAACGATGCACTCACCTTTGGTTCTTCTTCAGGTACTGCTAGCTGTCTCAGTGTTAACTCCTTACACGTGCGGTACATCGGTGGTTACTCTACCCGCTGTTCCTGTTATCGCCCACCTGTCTACCGATTGGACAATATTCTCGGCGCGTCAATCTACAGTCACATCTGTCATCTGCCAACAGTGGTCTCAGTCTGGTTTCTTCAAGAGGAACGGAGCGCCTTGTTCCAGTCGGGGCACGGCACTGCACGCGAAACGATGCACTCACCTTTGGTTCTTCTTCAGGTACTGCTAGCTGTCTCAGCGTTAACTCCTTACACGTGCGGTACATCGGTGGTTACTCTACCCGCTGTTCCTGTTATCGCCCACCTGTCTACCGATTGGACAATATTCTCGGCGCGTCAATCTACAGTCACATCTGTTGTCTGCCAACAGTGGTCTCTGTCTGGTTTCTTCAAGAGGAACGGAGCGCCTGGTTCCAGTCGGGGCACGGCACTGCACGCGAAACGATGCACTCACCTTTGGTTCTTCTTCAGGTTAGTTACCTCAGTCGTGCATTATCTGTCCGCAGCAACGATATATATCTGTTCGCAGTGCCGTGCCCGTGCTTCTCTAGATGTTATGTTTGTCTTCACTGTATCTTGTATTCATGGGTCCGTGACCTGCTCGCTTTGTCCGGCGATATAGAATTAAATCCCGGCCCACCTCTAACTAGGTCTCTGGATGACGTCCCCGCAGCTTTGGCATCTTTGCAACAGGGTCAAGATACTCTTCTTCGAGAATTGCGTAAGATGCAGGATAGCCAGAAGGTCGCTGAACGATGCCTTCAGTCCCTTACGGACAAAGTCACTGCCATTGAAAACGAACTAGTTAACCTGCGTGAATTGTCAGTCGACATGACCACCCTTAAGTCCCCAGTTGCTACGCTATCTGGATCAGTTAATGCAGTTTCTTCACGCCTTACTGACCTTGAAGATCGCTCCCGTCGCAACAATCTCTTGTTCTTTGGGTTAAACGATTCCCCGACTGAAACGTGGGCGGAGTCTGAGCAAGTTGCTATATCTTCCTTTTCTACCTGTCTTAACGTAGAAGTTGCACCGAGTGATATCGAGCGTGCTTACCGTCTCGGGAAATACGTGCCAGGTAAAAATCGCCCTATTATCATCAGGTTTCTCTCTACGAAAGTGAAAGATAACGTTCTTTCTAAAAGCAGTGCTCTCCGTGGAACAAATATGTCTGTTTCTCAGGATTATTCCGCCGCTACACGACGTGCCAGAAGTAAACTAATTGAATACGGACGTTCACTGGGCGTTCCATTCAGGCTCCGCTTTGATAAATTGCACATTAGAGATAAATGCTATATGTTTGACCAGGCTAATGACAATGTCCACGAAATCCAACCATAGCTAGCCGCTGCCGCTACATATGACACTCATATCTGCGAACTGCCACGGACAATATCAATCATCTCCGCCAATGTTCGGAGCATTGTAAATAAACATGATGACGTATGTAGTCTTGTTTACGACTCTTCTTGCGATCTTGTCGCTCTCACCGAAACTTGGTTATCCCCAGATATTTGTAACAGTGAAATATCTTCATTGTATCCGTCCTTTAACATTTTTCGGTGTGACCGTAATCAACGTCGTGGGGGTGTTGTGTTGATTGGCTTCTTCGCCGCTTCTTTGAAGATGTGAAGGAACGCCATTTTTTTTTATTTGGTTTATTGCGCATCTTCAAAGAAGCGGCTTTCCTTTACCCCCAGTGTGAGAGAGTGAAAGAGCACAGTGCCGCCTCATGCGTCGAAGATTAGCTTTAACTTGCGGAAACAAAACAAAAACACAAATCTATCGGGTGACTCTATCGTGACTGCCCTTATCTTGGGCTGCATTTTCTGTTTTCTTTTAATCGTTTTCCAGGATGCAAGAGGCGATAGTGTGCTCTTTCATCCTCTCGTATTGGGGGCGAAGGAAAGACGCGCCTCTAGAGATGCGCAATGAATAAAATAAAGAAAAAAATGGCGTTCCTTCACGAATTTTTTGCGGACGATCTATCGAACGGATTTTTGTTCTGATAACGGCTTTGGTATCTGGTGACCGAAGAGATCAGATGTTCTCATTGGAGCAACTTCGTAGCTTTTATAATTAAAAAGTTAATTATTGAAAGTTAATTAAGACATTGCCTTAGGAGTCTGTTAATGCCCCTCTAGGGAGGACTCGCTGTTGGGCACGTTGGTGACTATACATGAAGATCCAAAACACAGCGCGAGAAGACACGACGGAAGAAGAGAGGACAGGACAGGCGCTGATCCTGTCCTGTGCAGCGCCTGTCCTGTCCTCTCTTCTTCCGTCGTGTCTTCTCGCGCTGTGTTTTGGACCCCCTAGGGAGTGCCCTTCAGCATATGCTATATTGCAATTGATTTCATCTCGGAAAAAGTGATTGATATATTTTTAAAAAACCTGTTCACACTTAGGAAGGGAGTTGCCTCGAGTAGGAGGAGGAGGAGTGTCGTTGAGAGGAACCCGAGAGGTCTGCCTGCCTGATTAGGCGGCATGTTTCTCGGGAAGGGAAAGGTGGTGGAGAGGAGGAGAGGAAAGGGTGAAGTGGAAGACCGAGCGGAATCCGCTCGGGGGGAGGATAGCTGCGTCCATGGGCCGACTTCAGGGGAACTGTGCCGGCATACGCCTATTACACATCTGAGGGAAACCCAGGAAAAACCCCAGACGGCACAGCCGGCCCGCGGATTCGAACCGCGGACCTCCCAGTCTCCAAGCGCACGCGTTACCGCTGCGCCACCGGAGCTGGTAGGGAGTTGCCTCAGGACAGAAGCCGCCGATATTTCGAACAGAGACTGTTCTTCTTCTGGGCACCGTCCTCATCATTGGCATGGTATTTAAAGGGTTAGGTGTGACGTGTTTAAAGGTTCATGCGAATTATGGGTCAACAGCCCGGAGGGAAGAAAGGCTCCGTACGGGCTTTTACGGCCGGAATGAATGGCTGCTTTGTTGGAGTGTGGAGGGGATTATGTGAACGTAGTGATCTAGGCTACAGACCGGTTACAGAAAAATGGAAGGTTCACGAACACGTGGACGAAACGGGACAACAGGCAAGAATTGGCAAGCATAGCGAAAGATAAGGAGGTTAGTGGTTACGTGGGGAAAATTCCAGAACCAGCAAAGGCTTTTTTTTTTAAATATTTGTACTGCAAAGTTGTGGCATGCAATAAAGAAAGTAGAAAGCAGTGACCATGCAGAACATAACAGATGATAATGGAGGTAGAAGGGAAAAGCATATTTTATTTGTGGAGTGTTTCTAGGGTGCCTTGTGATTTGTTGATACCGGACGGGTGAAGAGCGTTGAACTTGTATATGAGATAAGACTCCCTATCACGTCTGTCACGTGTGGATCTAAACCCGGTTTCTAGAATATATAGTTTAATGTTGTCAAAATTGTGGCCAGGAACGTTAAAGTGTTCGGCGACTGCTTTGGGGAGTTTGTTGGACGTGTCGGTTCTGTGTCCGGTAAGGCGGTTGTTCATTTGTTGGCCGGTTTCACCAATGTATTGCATACAGCAGTCGCCGCATTCAATGCAGTATATCACATTGGAGCTTGTGCATGTGAGTGCGTGGTTAACGTGGTGGGTGTAATTGCTCGCAGTGCTTTTGATGGAGTTAGCGTGTTGAACGTGCTTGCATGTTTTGCAGCGCGGGAAGTTGCAGGGTCGTGTTCCCGTGTACGGGGTGCTTGTTTTGCTGATTTTGGCATTGACCAAGGAGTCTGCCAGGTTTTTTGCGCGTCGGTATGTCACCTGTATGGGATTTGTGAATATATTGCTAAGTCGGTCACTGCTTTGGAGGAGGGGCTCGTGCTTCTGTAGAATGGCTTTGATGTTTGGAAGTGCGTTGGAATATCGTGTGATGAAGCTTATTTGGCACGCGTCAGGATTTTTTCGGTTTTCCAGAACCTCGTCTCGATCGAGTGTGAGTGCCTTGCGACGGAATTCGGTTAGGAGGGAGTCTGGATAGTCCCTTTGGGCAAGTGTACTGCAGAGTTCGTCAAGCTTATCAGCGTAATCTGTGTCGTTTGAACAAACTCTGCGTAGTCTTACACTCTGCCCATTAGGAATTCCAACCTTACAGTGACGCGGGTGGTGACTCTTGAAGTCAAGGTATTGTTGTTTGTCAGTTGGCTTTTTGTACAGGGTTGTGATGAGGTTGCCGTTGTCTAGTGATATTGTGGTGTCGAGGAAGTTAATTAAGTGAGTTGACTGCTGTGATGTGAACTTTATGTTGCTATGCGCGGTGTTCAGTAGATCTATGAACTTTTGAAATTCATGTTCCCCGTGTTCCCATATTATCAGTATATCATCGATGTATCGAAGGTACACAGTGGGTTTCACTTAGCGTGGACACCCTGTATGTGTTGCTCCATAAAAGTTGAACTACATCGCACTGCGTTCGTTGTATTATCGCAGGGAGCATATCTAGGGAGAGTCGGGGTGTCCCACTACCCCCTTTCAATTTCACTCGTCACCGAATACTTGAAGTGATCTGAAGCGGTGCATACGTCGTGTTATTGTTAAACGCTATTCCCACCAAGAGACCGCGGTTAGTAGCCCCACATCGCCCGGCCAGAAAAAAAAAAGTCGTGAACCCAACCCTTGATTATGTGCACACGCCGTAACCACAGTAACTGCATTTGAGTTTATGGGACGCTGCTTAACCGCAAGTTTCTCGAATAACAGTGAATACAAAGTAAACACGTACGTTCATAACAGTGAATACAAAGTAAACACGTACGTTCATAAGGTGAGTCCTCACTATATCATTCGGCATAGACATATAGAATACACAAAGCACAGCGGATCGTCATAGTCAGGACGCACCTTTATGTCCATCAATCAGCCACCATCTATTCTTACCTGAGCGTGGAACATCACGACCTTAAACTTGATTCTCGGATTCGTCATGTTTTGAAAAATAAGGTTTATCAGGAATTTCAAGTCATGCCAAGAAAGTATATTAGAACCGGTCACATAGGATGCAACAATAATAAACCTCCATTACTTACTCCAAGTACTCATAGGTACTTAATTGCTTTTTACGGTGTTGGGCCACAGTAGCGACGCCACAAGCGTATAAGCATATACGAACAACCGATGACACAATCATTCAAAAACAGCTATCGAAGATGTTCATCTATTACATTCCTTTCTACAAAGGTATAGGATATAGATCAATAAACGTGTTTGACCACAATTTATTGTACCTTTCATTCGATATTCTTTATTAACTAAATATACTAGTCAATAATAGTATTTGAAAATACAATTTCAGGGTAATTGGGACTCGCATGGACCGCGAAACCTCATTTTTACATGTGTTTTATTGTTGTTGATGCCGCCGTGAATTGCATATCTGAATGTTTCAAAGTCATACCTGCACAATCTTAAAGGTTAAGCACAAGGAAATATGCAGATCGTCCAAATCAGCTCACTGGATATGCCTTGATAGAATTATACTATGCCACAGGCGTGTCTGTTCTTCTATTCTAAACCTGCACATGAACAAAGAACACGTCTTCTTCACGTGGCTGCACCCGTAGCCTGTTTCCACGCTTGCGTTCCTTCATGTCTTTTGCGACAGGCCCAGTATGATCGCTGCCTGCAGATCAGTGGTTTATCCAGAATTCTTTGTCTGGGGGGTTGTTGCGAGTGTGTGTGGGGGGGGGTAGTGGATGTGTGGACAACGTTCAGAACACTTATTTCGAACAATATTTATTTACCGTGGAACACGACCAATATATTACTTTCAGTTTCGTACATCGCATTTATGCGACAAACACAAATTAGCGGCGATGATAAGGTTGGACTTCCGCCACAACCAAACTATATAAGAAAACACGAAATATTGGCGTAATGGTTGTCATTCAACGGGACTACTTCTCCGTCTTTTCAAAGGTTTCTGTGCGGTGTATTTAACCATATATCAAGAGCTCTGTCAATCGCATCTTCATAGTCGCTCTTCTCCTCTTCAGAGCCGTTCCTGGTGCATGGAATGGCGGGCTCTTCAACAGATACCTTCATGAGGGTATCCACGTGCTCAGGGAGAAGCTGAGAACGCTCGGACGACAAAATTCTGTTCATTACAGAGAAACTCCTTTCAACACCGACCGTCCCTATTGGCAAGAGCAGAATCTTCTCGGCGGCAGCCGATGAGGCAGGAAACAGCTCTCGCCTCTCTACTCAACACGCTATTGTGACCAGGCTCACATGACTCGCGATGTCACCCGGATACCGTTTATATATTTTGAATTCTGTGGACATCTCATCCTTGCTTGTTCTGCACAGATCAGCAACGCCAGTGAGATCCGTCATTCCGCTTCTATTCTTCAGCATTGTGTGGAATTTCGCTAGTGCTTGAAGCTTATCTGAGAAACGAAGTTTCATGTTATCCGTAACTGTTGCTCTATAATTCTCCGCAACCTTTAAGAGAGCGCTCTCAGCGGATACGTCGTGCTCCACAGGAATCCCGCTGGCTTCCGTCTTACTTAGGGTGTCGTCCGTCTCACGTCTCAAATCAGGAATGTTGATATCCTCCAGTTTTTCTATCACTGCATTTGTCGCATTCGTGGCCTCCGAGATATTCCCCTTGCATTGCTGCAGTGTCCTACTGAGGATGGCCAGTCGGGAAAGTAGCGCTGCGAGCAAGACTAGAATGAATATTGTGGAGACCTTTTGGAACACAAGAAGAAGGCCGCCAGCATCAGATGAGTGGTCCCCAGCTTCCACATAAATATGTTCAAGGGAAGCACAAATGGCAGCATAATGCTGCACCACTACTTTAATACTCCCGTGGTAGGAGAGCCATCGTGTTTCCTCCGGCTCGACTAGCTTGTCCGACATGCCGTCCAGCGCTTTTTATGTCTCCTGGAGAACAGACAACCATTTATGGCTTCTCCGAAACAGACTGCAGAGCCTTCCCACTGCACTAAGCACGCGCTTAATTTCGGGACATTTCCTGCAGCTGTGTACAAGAGCGAGTTGCAGTACGTGACTTCTGCAGTGCACGAAGGTTAAATCCGGTGAGTAGGCCTTAAGTCGTGCCTGAACTCCGTTAGTAGCCCCACTAAAGTTTGCTCCTCCATCGAACGAAGCTGAGGAAATGTCTCGAGGGTCCAGACCGAGCTTTCGAAGCACTGAAATCATGACAGAGGAAATTGTTTCTGCATTCGTTGCCTCAAGGGGTGTCGTGGATACAAAATGTTCATCAACTCGAGATTGGCCACTCGCGGAGGTGAGGCTCCGTACGCAAACGCTAAGTATATCTGACGTACGTTAATATCGGTACACTCATCCGCGAGAACGGAATACGGCTTCCGCGTCGGAATGCGGTCCTTGATGATACTGGCCACAGCCTCGCCGAAGGCATGAATAAATCCAGTTATGCTCGTCGATGACAGTCGATGAGTGATCTGCGGACTGTTCCTCACAGCTCCTGAAAGCACACTTGATTTGTCCACTGATGGAGCCGATGCCACAAGGTCTGGCCAGTTCGAAGTGGTATGCGGTATTTCTGACCGAAACAAGTATTAGGCCAGCTTAAACAAACTCTTCAGCACATCGGCTTGAATATCTTCCTGCTTGTTCGCCTGTATGATCAGCTGCGTCTGCACGTCAGGGGCTTGAGATCGAGACGCCATAGCTGACAGTGCCATCAAATGTACTCGACTTTTTCATGCTTCAGAGCTTTGTCGGTCAGTTTCCTTGATGACGCCAAGGAAACCAGCTCCGTTAACCATGGTCCTGTCCTCTTCGCCGCATTTTCTAGACACACTTTGCACCTGTACCCCTGGAGAGTGCTTTCCATCCACTTGTGTCTCTCGAACAGAGATGGTTTTCGGGTGTTGCCTTGACAGGTTGCGACTTCCTGGGCCGATGGTAGCTACCTCGGCAAGGTTCGCTACATCTCTAATTCGTATAAAGATTCGCAGAATGCGGTAAGCGAAGTGTGTTCTGAGAAAATGGATAGGCGACTACAAGTACTGCAGAATTTATACGTCCCAACTGGGAAACAACGCATATCACACATCGTCCCCGCCCGCATATTTCTAGAAACAGTGGTTCCCCGTTATGACAAGTGTAATTATGGAGGTGAAAAGCACAAAGACAAAGTTTGAAGGCAATGTGAAATACAGGGGAAATCTTATACTTAGAAATCGCTTAGTGATTAATTAGGACATGCTTACTGGATACTGGTCGTGCAGAGAAGAAAACCCGGATATAGGAATCTGTGGAAGTGATCCAATAGCCTACCGCATTGAAGAACACGACGGTATACTTTTTTTGCTAAATGTTCGCCACTGAAGTTATAGTGGAAGACTTTGTCATAGGCGACGTAAACTTGAAATGCAATCTCTCCTGGGAGTTCTTGACTGGTTCCACATACAAAAGTGCGAAGGCAGAGGAAATGACTCATATAATGCATGCCCAATCTACGTGAGAATCGTATTGCGTACGATGCTGGAAAGTAACTCTTCTGAGGCTGGCATACAAACAAACGATGATGATGATGATGATTGGGATTTTTTTGGTGCAGCGACAACGAAGGTCATAATGCGCCAAGGTTGGTGAAAGTTAAAATTGTAGTGATTTATTTAAAACCACAAGGTAGCATAGATAAAAGAGCAAACGGGATTAAAAAGTTACAACTTGTCGAGTATACCGACGTCTCTAAAAACCTTAAAAACGTCCTCAAAATGAACAAGAGGTTCATCACCCAGTAAAAGAGCTGGATGAAAAGGAATAAAGTTCTTATAAAAGTGTTGAAAGTAGCGTTGACGATGAAAATTGTACAAAGGGTATTCTATGAGAATGTGTATAATGGAAAGTTGTGTATCGCAGTTCATACAATGTGGTGGCTCCTCTCCCTCAAGTAGGAACCCATGTATATGTGTGGCCTATCCTTAGCCGGCAACGTGTTCTCTCTTGAAGCCGGTTTTCAAGATGATAAGTAGACCTCCCAATTTTACCTTTGATGAGACGGAGTTTATTATTGGTTTGAGTTTCTCAAAACTGCTGCCACTTCACCTTCATTTTGTATTTTAACACGCGAACTAAACCCTCAACCGGAAGGAAGTTTTTTTGTTTTATGGAAGCTACATATCGCATGCGAGGCACTAAGAGAGTCAGTGTAGATGACTGATGATGTGATATGATTCTGTAAGGTAAAGTTAAGCGCCAAAATTATAGCATAAACTTGAGCGCTGAATATCGACATCACCAATTTAGGCGATGTGCCCTTGTCGATGTTGTCGTTACCATTGCGCACGATACGCCTGTGCTTGTTTTTGATCCGTCTGTGTAAAGGTCCACATGATCACCAAAACTGTTCCTGAGGTGTTTAAATTCTTGTTGCAGTACAACTGAGGAGGCATCGGTTTTCCCGTATTTGGTTAATGAGCAGTTTGACCGTGTTGGTGCTGACCATGGAGGAAGATCTTTGCCAGATTCGGATACCAAGGAATTGTATTCAGTGAAATTATAACATTGAACCTGGTGTGCAATACGCATGGACAAGGGACATGTAGCAGAGGGTCTGTTAAGAAACCGCTGTCTAAGACGTGTACTCTTGACACATGGAAGCGCCGCATGTTGAGGGTAACTTTTCGTCCTCAACGCATAACGGATAGCGAGATAAGTACGTCGCCTCTCGAGGGACATCTCACCACTTTCATCATATATTCTTTGTACTGGTGAGGTCCGGAAAGCTCCGAGGACTAGTCGTAGCCCTTGGTGGTGTATGGGGTCCAGACGTTTCAATGTGGAGGGGCGTGCCGATCCGTAGACGATGCTTCCATAGTCTAGCCTTGATCGGACAACTGAGGTGAAAATACGGTGAAGAGTCTGTTGATCTGCTCCCCAAGACCTGTGCGAGGGGACTTTTAACAGATCCAAAGATTTTGTACATTTCACTTTCAGGTTACTTATATGTGGCAAGAAAGTGGGTTTCCTATCAAAAATCAGGCCCAAGAATTTGTGTTCCGGCCTGACTGCAAGAGATATCCCGTTCATATGAAGAGATGGATCAGGAAGCACCCCTCTCCGCCTTGAAAAGGGCACGCACACAGTTTTGTCTGCTGAAAACTTGAAGCCGTTCTCAGTGGACCATTTACTCAGTTTGTTAATGGCAAGTTGCAACTGTCTTTCGCATGTGGCTAAGTTAGAGGATGAACATGAAATCTGTAAATCGTCGACATAGAGTGAGTATGTGATAGTCGCGGGTAACGCTTTGGCAACAGAGTTCATTTTGAGAAGAAACAGGGTGACACTCAGCACACATCCCTGCGGTACGCCATTCTCTTGTACAAACGGGCGGGAAAGAGTTGTACCGAGTCGCACCCTAAACGTTCTTCCAGTGAGGAAGTCCGAAATGCACTGGAAAAGGCGCCCGCGTATTCCGCACGATTTGAGATCAAGCAATATGCCGTATCGCCAAGTTGTGTCATATGCCTTTTCTAGATCAAAAAAGATTGATACACAGAGTTGTTTTTTAACGAAGGCTTCGCGAATAGTAGTTTCCGGACGAACAAGATGATCAGTGGTAGAACAGCCAGCCCGGAATCCACACTGGTATTTTTGTCAAGCAGGTTATGTTGTTCTAGGTAATACACGAGGCGGCTGTTCACCATTCGTTCGAATGTCTTTCCTAAGCAACTCGTGAGTGCTACAGGCCTGTAGCTTGTTGGGTTTGAAGCTTCTTTCCTTGGCTTCAAAAGCGGTATGATTGTTGCAGTCTTCCAATTGGAAGGAAGGTGCCCTTCTTGCCAAATTAAATTGAAGAAATATAGTAGTGCTTCTTGGGAAGTTTTAGACAAATGCTGGAGCATGGAATATGTTATACGATCTGGTCCAGGTGATGTTTGCTTTGTTATTGACAGAGTTTCACGAGTTCAATCATTGTGAAAGGCATGTTGTAGAGGCACCTGTCACCTCCACTGCTTTGAATTGTTGCTTTTTCAGCACTTTGCTTAATTTTTATGAAGTCTCTACTGTAATGTGACGAACTGGAGACGTTTTGGGAGTGCTCGCCAAGGACATCGGCCTGTTCACTCATGTTTTTGCAAGGTATTCCATTAACTTGTAAGAGTGGTATTGTGAATCCTGTGTAATCGCCCTTAATTTTTCTAACTCTGTCCCAAACCACTTTAGAAGAAGTGTTGCTGTTCAAAGATGACAAGAAGCTCTTCCACGATGCACGTTTAGCTTCTTTTCTTGTCCACTTAGCTTTCGCTAGAGCTCTCTTAAATTGGATCAGGTTGTCTGGAGTCGTTTACCTACGAAAGATACCCCACGCTTGATTTTGATCTTTCCGCGTTTTCCCGCATTCATCTGCCCACCAAGGTTTGGGACGCTTGGGGAGACGGCCAGATGTCTGCGGGACAGATCGCTCAGCAGCATTTATAATTATCCCGGTGACAAAACGGTTTGCATCTTCAACAGACCTACCAGCTAAGGATGATGCCACAAGACTGGCTTCCTTTTGGAACAAGTTCCAGTGAGCCTTGGACAGTTTCCATCGTGGTGGTCGTGTAAGAAAAGTGTTTGTGGAACCACGAATTATCAGGACTACGGGGAAGTGGTCACTCCCACTAGGGTTCTGTTCAACGGTCCAGTCAATACAATTATAAATGGAAGGACTACTAAGAGATATGTCTAAGGATGGAAAACTTTGTGTTGAGGAGTTTATATATGTATGTAATCCTGTGTTTAGTAGACAATCTGGTCGTGAAAGGAATAACCTTTCTACCATTTTTCCCCGGCTATCTACCTTTGAACTGCCCCACAAGGGACTGTGGGCATTCAGGTCACCTAGAATTAGGTATGGCTGAGGAAGTTGGTCACAGAGCTGTTCCAAATCTCTCTGTTGTATTACCACTGAAGGGGGCAGGTACAGTGAACATATCGTAATGACCCTGTCCAGGCATGCCTGGACAGCTACTGCTTCCAAATGTGTCACGAGTAGGATCTGTTTTGCAGGTGTGGATAGTGGAAGGACCACAGCCACACCTCCAGATGTACGTGTGGTGTTAATACGATCCTTTCTGCAAACATTGTGTCTGCGAAATGGGTTTACACTTTGTTCATTCAGATATGTCTCTAGTAAGCAAGAACACACTGCATTGTATTTTTCAAAAAGGTCGTGAATGTCATTTATATTTGAAAAGAGGCCTCGACAATTCCGCTGGAGGATTACCTGTCCCATAAAGAAAGTAGTGATAAATAGGAACAAAGAGAGACTGTACATTATGTGGGAGGTGTAACCCTTGGGGGGGGGGGGGTTGCTTATGTTTCCCTAGGGACGTACTACCCCTGCCTCGGCCTCCTTTTTTCGTTCTTTGTTCCTTCCATGGGGAAGGAGTGGGGGGAAGGCCTGACGATGATTTCTGCGACAAGCAGTCATCATCGTCAACATCCATCGTGTGTGTGGCAGTCTGGGATGAGCCCCCTGTGAGCCCGTCCCAAACTGACAGCTCGCCATCAACCTCCGTAGAGGCTGTGGCCACTACTTCCCGGCTGCCCACCTGAGCAGCTGGTGCCAGCGGAAGCAAGCTCTCCGCAGGCTTTTCTTGTGTGTGGGGAGTGTGGGGTGGAGACCCAGAAGTCTGCGTCTCCACAGATTTCCGCAGTTGTGCCACTCCCCGACGCACCACTTCGGAGAACGTGCCTTTTCTGGCAAATTCTACCTGTGTCTTTGCTTCTCTGTATGAGATATTCTGTGTTACTTTCATTTTGAGTATTTCTTTCTCTTCCTGCCAACGGGGGCAGGACCTGGAGTAGACTGGGTGGCTCCCTTTACAGTTTGCACAGCGGACTTCGTTTGCACAGGACTCTGCAGAGTGGTCCATGCCAGCACATTTTGGACAGATCGCCTGTCCTCGACAGGCCTGCGAACCATGTCCAAAACGTAGGCACTTGAAACAGCGTCGCGGATTCGGGATATACGGACGTACATAGCAGTTAAGATAGCCTGCTTTGATGGTCTGAGGAAGCCTGTGCAATTGAAAAGAAAGGATAATATGCCTCGTCGGGATGTCTTTACCATCCCGACGCATCACAATTCTCCTTGCTGTCACAACGCCTTAGTCTTTAAGCCCTTCCTCGATCTCAGTGTCTGAGCAGTCAAGGAGTTGAGACTCTGAGATGACGCCCTGCACGATGTTAAATGTTCGGTGTCTGGTCACAGTGACAGATATATCAGAAATTTTATTAACTGAAAGGAGAGCGGAGCTTTGTTGCCTTGTGGTCTCTTCAATTTGCAGATCTCCTGTGGTCAGCTTTCGAGCATTATAAGATTTCCCTATTGTCTTTTCTAGCTCTCTTGCAATAGTGAATGGTGATACCTTAGCCAAGGGTTTGGTCTCGTCTTCGGAGTGGACTATGAGGAACCTCGCAAACCAGGGTTCAGGAGTCAACTCGAGGATTTGCATAGCTGGTGCATCCGTGAAGCGCCTCTTTTGGCGCCGATCATGTTTTTTTAAATGAGAGGAATCCATAAAAAAGAAGACTGGTTCAGTGCAAGAGGTGTGTCGCCCACCATCGAGCCCAACGAGGGAACGTGTCCCACACGCTAGCACCTGCCTCTGCACTATACCCAAGTGCAGCTTCTGGAGAGTGAAAGACTGCCCAAGGTTGACCCTTGCCGCCAAAGAAGGTGAAAAGAGGAAAGGGAGAGAAGGAAGGAGACTAAGGAAGAGAAAGTAATGAAAAGGGAGATGGCGACTAGCTGAATAATCCTGGCCGGGCCTTCCAGGACCACCCGACTATGGGCAGCTGGGGCCAAAGCGGTGTGTTGCTTTCCCGGAGGGGCCTCTAAGGGTCCTAAAGATCCTCCGGGGCCACTCAACCGCCAGGATCCCCTTTTCCCCAGACACGGGAGAGCCACGCACAGCTAGACGTGGGGGTCTCCCTCCCGCGGCTGCCGGGAGATGGGGACACCACTTTTCCGACGCCGGGCATATAAACAAACGAACGCAACACAAGCTTCAAGGTGCCTCAAAACGTGGACTGAAATCTGGCAGTTCTCGAAAAGCAAGACAGCGGCGGCAATCGAACGAGGCACATCCCTGCCCAACGGATTACCGACGACTTACCGAGGCGCTTCATTCAACGAACGGAACACAAACATGTTCTCTTCACATCCTCTGCTACATCCTTGTCTAAAAAAAGAAAAGAAGAAAAAAAAAGAAAACATGTACCAGAGGGTGGCAGGCGAGTGAGTGCGTCTTTCGTAAGTAGTCTTTCGTCGTCTTGGTAAGTAGGTGGGGCCCTACGTAGGTTTGGCATCGGTAGGACATTCCCAGCGTAACTTAGTGGTTAGCGCAGCCGACTGGGAAACGGCAGGTGCGCGGAGTCCCAAGCAGCACACAATATTGGACCAATATTGGCTGGTCATTGGCGACACGGGTCCAATATGAGATCAGTTTTGCCAGGATTTCCCCCATATGGGCTCCATATTGCCAAGTTTGAGCCAGTACGGGGAAGTCCTGCCAGTATAGGCCTCATATCGCCTCATTTGAGCCAGTATCGGGTGAATCCTGGCAATATGGCCCCATATTGGCCGTGTACACCCCATATTGACTCAACATGCAGAACATGGTACGTACCCCCGTGTTGTACAAATGCCCAAGCGGCACGGCATGATTGGACGTTGAAGCGTGTGAAATGCTCAATTCAATACGCGTTACATCCAGCAAATTCCCGTTGACGATACAAATTGTTCGAAACAGGCAACATACGTGGCAATCCCACTGTAACATTCACTGCGCATCTCACCAACTTAACTTTCCAGTTGCTGCAAACAGCCGCCATCTTGCTTCGCCATGCCAATCGGTCAACTATGGTCGAACTACACTGAGAGCGTGGTTGTTTTAGCGAAATCCCGCGCCCTCCAACAAATGCGCGTAGCGACACTCGGATCGGACGTCTCATACGGGCTAAAATGTCGATGGTTCCATTAATGCCATCGGAATTGCGGCAGGTCAAGTCAAAAACACAATGTTTGATAGGAAGGGACGGCTCTTCTGTAAAGCTAGGTGTTTTCGAGTTACTGCAGGCAGTGTGAGTTGCTGAGGCGCACGTCCGTTATCGTCACGAAAGTGTTTCGCCCCTTTGAACTCTAGGAGCTGGTTGGAAATATTTGTTTCATGCACTATTGCAATCCCAATGAAGGCCTCTGAGAGCTGTTTGGCATTTGCAGTTCTGTGGGACTGCCAATGTCAAACATCCATCTGAAGCCTTCAGTGGTAGATATTAAACCGGATAATGCTTTATTATTACACGGCCTCCCCGTTGGCGTTATCACGGAAATATTGGCGCACTATTTGCAAAGTGGGCTTCCCAATATGGGCAGCCCATATTGATCCAACATGGAGCCTGGTTGCACTACCCATATTGACCCCATATTGGCAGCCCATATGGGTCCACTATTGAACAAATATTGGCGTGCTGTTTGGGTTTTCGCCTGCCGCATTTTAGTCTGTCATACGCGCGATGTTTCTCAAAGACTTGTCATACACACACTGGAGCTTATAGTGGAACTGTGAAGTGATATCGCGACATCAATGTATAGCCTCCACTAAAGAAGAAATGGGATTTCTGTTTCGGGCAAAAAGAAAAACATTGCGTTGTTTTGGCACATTTATGTGTATTCGCATCGCTGAATTTAAGTGGTTCACTTTTGTATTCCGATCGATAATGAAACTCGTCGCTTGGTATTTCCTTTGGCTATGTACCTGTTCTCATGTTTTTCAAAATAACTTTTCGCGCAGCACTAAATAAATAAATTAATTTTGAGCATATATGAACAGAAAACTGTAACCGCAAGCACTGATTTGGGGGTGCTGTTCCACTGCATGGAACAGCACCTATGCTTGGCAATACACAGCTCATGCAGTGTTAATTTCTCTATTGTGTACATTTCATATTTCGGCTGCCTCTTTCAATTAGAAGTAAAGATCTGTTGTTTATCTGCGTGTCAATGGAAGACATTGTTCTACAGGAAAGAAGTCAAACGAAAACCAAACCAGAGAACACCTGGGAACTTGTGTATCAAGTAGAAAACACATCAATCCTGCGCCCAAACACCGCTGTTTTAGGAGAACCCGCGCACCAAAACCAAAACCGTCGGCCGCTGCCAGAAACATGCTGTATTTCCAATCGTTTCGGTGATCCTAGCTCATGAAGTATACATTTAGACCGCATTAAACGTTACTTACCTATGATGGCCGTTGTTAGCATGTTTATTGTTTAGACTGCTTGCAAACTATTTCCAAATAAAAACCACAGAACACAGCCACGTTTCACACGAAAAATAGCGTTTTTTTATTGTCTTCTGGAACCTTCCAGAGGTTTCAGACCTGTCAGCACAGCACAAGGAAGGGCGATGAGCTCACCCTCTAGAAATATTTTCATGGCGTCTGGACAGATGTCACATTGTCTCACATATTCCCGCATGTTTCTGAATGCACTTCGTGTTCATGGACCCTGCATATTTTCATATTCTCTACGGCTTCAGTAGTTTACGAATGCTGCATATTACACTTTTTTTTAAAAATTCCGTGTTAGCGCCGCGAAGCAACTGCACTCTAAGAAAAAAGGGGTCAATGTGAATCCTTTTAAGGATTTTCCGACTTGTCCGTAGCGAGCACCTATTGGGGGTGCTCACTTGAACCCACTTTAAAGGTCAGCTCCTGAGGAAACTCACTGCCACAGATTACAACAAAAACTCGCAGGCACAAAGGTTGATGCCTACTGAATGTACTTCCAAAATAGTTTGGGCGAATACCCTGTATTTACTGAGAAATATGTTTTTTGATTTGCCGTCCGATCGTCCGCTTGAACAGCTGACGTCACGCTCAGCTTTCGCTTTGGCTCCTCTTGGCTTGTTTGCTGGCTCGCAGTTTCGCAATCGCCAGCAATCACCACTCGTCACTCGTCAGGCTGAAAGCGAAATCGAGAGTCGTGTACGTACGGGCACCTTTCTCTGCGCCTTACTTTGATCATCTTTTTACCCAGGCTAGTCAGTACACCCAACCTCATCTAAGTTGTCACTTTGTGAGAGATGGAGCGTGAGTGAATTGTGACAATGCCGTGCTTCTCGCAGTACGAGCAGGTACGCTACTAAGAAAGATGTTTCGTGCCAGGTTCCCAGTTGATATTGTGCGTGATTGAGTGGTACGAAACCAGTGGTTGAGTGCTCTGAACTTATCAAGGCAACTGCCGTGTGTGCTCGAAGCATTTTGCATCAGAATGTTACGAGGTCGTTCACCTGACGGCCGATTTGGACTGTAAAAGTCGCTGGAAAGGGATGCGGCACCTGCCTCGTTCGACGACAACAAAGAGGATAGGATAGCACCAAAGGACCAAAGTTGCGGGTAAGCACGAAATTCCACTATGGCTTGTACACAATGTAAACATGTGAACGACAAATATGGGACTGCTAAGCCCTATAATCCGCGGTTGTATGTAAAACTACGCAGTTTCTCAGAGAAGCTGGTTGAGAAATTACATGAGTTTGGAGAAGTCTGAGCTTGGGCACAGGGAAGACAAAACAGTCACAGCAGCTGAAATCAGCAACAACTTAGGAGTTCCTGTTTTGAGAACTCTGTGTCTGTCTGGACTTCTGTATGATCACACTCAGCCTTTTCCCGACCATGGAACTACCTCATATCCTGCATACATGGTAGCATATTGTTGTTCCTCTTTAAAAGCCGGGCTGTGTCTGTGAGTGCTGTGTATTCAAGTTGTAATGTAAAGTTATTACGTGCCAAAAATTCCATTCTGTCCTTCGATACTAATGAAGTTGACTCCAGCAACTGAGTACCTTGACCAGCAAGGGATGACGGTCAGCATGCTCGTCACAGATTAGCAGAAATAGGTGAAGTCATGAGAAGGACTCTTCTATCTGTGAACCATCGTTTTGACACATGGCACATTCCAGGAGGGCCACATTTGCTTTGTAGCACACCGTGATAACACATATGTATACTGTCCATTGGTTGACAACATATTTCCTATTAGCAGGGGTATAGCTGGGGGCAAGCTATGCTTATTACAATGTTGATCACATTTAGTAGCTCTTAAATATGTATATGCTTTTTTGCTTTTCCTAACAATATTAGCCTTAACAGGTATAATTATAATTTCTGCTTCTCCTTGCTCAGGCCCCAGGAAACAAGTACATACAGCAGCACTGGTGAAGCAACGTCTGGTGCTACAATAATGGTGCCACAGCATCGTGAACATGCACATGTGTGCGCACATGGACAAGCAATGATAATGGAAACCTGGTTCTGCTAAAATGGCTCATGATACTCTGGCATGGCATGGATATTTGGACCATAACGTTGCTTCACATATTCATGAGCATCAAAGTCACCATGCAAGATGTGCACATCAAGACATTGGGAAGCTGCTTTGGCCCCACGAAGGTGATTTACAGTATTTCAAGCTAGCAGCGATTACTAAGCAATTGTCCTGCATTCCTCACTTACAGAAACTGGAACTTTCGAAGTGTTGTAGGGGATAGTGGGTGTACTTCCCATTCTGAAAGACATCCCGCCATTGTGTGCACTAAACGTTGCCTCGTCTCAGTGCTGTTACTCGATCATGTATCTGTGTATGTCATGGTAAGTAGGTCATGTATCACACCACCCCTTCCACCTTATCTGTGTGCCACATATAGTATCTACACGTAAGGAATGTGAGTGAGAAAACTACTGAAACAGAGAATTGTATTGCTTCTTTACTGCACAAGCCTGTCCTGTCTGTTTTTGGAATTCTAATAATGCCAATTTTCATGTCAGGGTATGTCCAGGGGCTTTCTGGTGCTCTGCTCGATCTCTGTGGACGATGGCTGTTCATGAGCCCCCGAACAGAAGGAAGAGATTACACAATTGGGGATCATCGCAAGCATTACAGTGAATGAGTCAGTACAACGCTAACAGCTCTGCAAGGCATTAAATGCAAGTCGACAGCAGAAGGGCTTCAGTGAACGTGTACAAACAGTCTCGTACCTAGTCTCTAAGAACAGTCTCTGTTCGAAATATCGGCGGCTTCTGTCCTGAGGCAACTCCCCTCAACTGCACCTGTATTCTGTCAATCTTGCAGTGTACTTGTTTACCTGTTGCGAGGGATTGTGGGGGGAGTCAGATAGTTTTATGATCTCTGTATATTCAATAAAATTATGGTCTATGCAATGTTACGTGTAAAATTACAGTATCTGTGGAATGTGTGGAGATGTGCATTGATTCAAGAATTAACTCGCCTCCTGAAACCAGCATGCAGATCCAGATGCAATACTGGTGTAGATGACATGTGGAAGCAACTCATCTTCATTTCTTTTCTTTCTTCTTTTTTTTTGTGTGTGGTTGATTAATGTGATGGCTCATGGCTGCACTGCACTAGTAGACAAGCCGAAATAAGGTGCAAGATATCCCTGATAATTACACTTGCACGGTGTCCTTGTACTGTGCAGTGTATTTTTGTTTTCGTTTATTTTTTCCCTCCTTTCTTTTTCTGTTCAGCTCTCATAAGCCACGTATGCCCTCATGTATCTTGTTCTTGTATCTGGTGCTTGCTCTCTCGACAGCGTAAAATTTCGGCAAATACGTTCATCGCGAATCTACACTAAGGTTGTCATTCAAGCCCAGTTCTCACGTGCGTACCTGCAGTGTGTATACACGATAACATGGGGTTGCCAAACACAACTCGTTCACCGGGTATAATGCCAAGAAATGTGATTACTGCTCCTGTAACGTCAAACGCCAGGTATTCGAGAGTGAGAAAGATACGCGCATGTGATGCAGCAGTGGTGAGCCGTAACTATAAGAGAGTGAAGTCTCCAATTAAGCGATGAATTGACTTACTTTATCAAAGACACCTACACTGCGAATAAAAATATCTTTTGTATTAGGCGTAGCACAGTTCCGTTGACGATATACATGACGTCCATTGCGTTCTTAGCCAGTTTGCCGCTGGCTGGAACGCGACAGCATAATTGCACGAATTCTAACTGCACAAATGGTATCAACAGCGTGTTTTGGCATTGGTAGATCATCCCAAATATAAAAAATCGATGCGATCAAGAAGCCTACGTCGATGGAGCAGACGCTCCCTGCCACCATCACTTGTTTAGATTACCGTATGCTCCGTAGAGAGGGAGGAAGTCTTGAAGAACACTGATATCACTTACGTCGGCGATATAGACCGCGTGAACAGCTGCCGTCATAAGAATGGCGGCCCCCATGTCTGTTTCGAAATGGTCAATATACGATTATTTAAAATATGGGGCTGTTTTGTGGAAATGAAGGGTGGTTTCAGATACAGTTCGATATGGGCTTCCAGAATATTGTTACAGTTTCAAGAAGTCAAGGTATCTCCGGAGCTGACCTTTAAAAGGTTCACATTTGAACCCTTGGTTAGAACCCTTACAAGGATGCAATAAGAAATATTTGATGAACCGGTAAAGGGTTCTTGTTTTTCACCTTTCAGCAGGGCGAATGTGACACCTGAGATAGTGCTTCTTACAAGAACCACAAAATGGTTCTATCTGGCACCATATAATAGCCTCTTCATTTGTGCCTCGTACATGACATAATACTGCACAGGGCACCTGTTTCTTGTGACCAAAGCTTTATCGCACTGTTTATGCCAAAATTGCATACAATCTGAAAAAAGCAAGGACAAGCAAGTGTGTCACGCGTTCATATTTCTTACAACAATACACTGTAAAATGATAGTTCTGGCAAAAACATAACGCAACCCGAAGGAGCTTTATGCTCATGAGAGGTGAATGCGGAAGCTCTCTATGATACGTCCTGTACCAAAATAGAAAAAAAGTATTTAAACATGGACATACATGACATGATAGACATGACATGACATGGACATGATTTAAGCGCTGCCTCAGAGAAAATTTGCCAACAAAGCAAATCCTAGAAGTGTACCTGAGCATCGTGCCCTACACAAACAACACTCTGCTTTGCGGAGATAAAACAATGAAATTTGAAACATCAATGCAACGAGATTGATTGAGCATTTACACTTAAACTGCGTATATTGCAAAAATCACCGTAAGCACTATTCTAATCTGCAGTGCAGTGTGCAGGGTGGAGATGCGTTTTGGTGAGAATGCCACCCACAGTTAGAATCGATATGTTTACAATCACGAATCGGCACAACCCAATTCCGGCACTGCCTACAACACGCGAGGGAGCTGTAATCAACTAACCTGAGTTACCTGTGTTCTCACTTAAACTTACCAACGTCGAATCGTCGCTACGGACGGTACCCCATGATAACAAATGGAAATGGACTTTCAAAAACTCGCGGCCTCGCGCTTTCTTCAAGAAACGGGCCTAGCGGAAAGACCACTCTGGTGCACCTGTCACCTACAGTGTGCCTCTGTCCCCTCAGTATCGGTCATCCTGCCTATGCATCACTTTGAAGTCCGCAACTCCCCTCTCCCACTTTCCTTTTTTTTTTTTTTTTGCTATAGTCGTGACGATGCCCACTTGAGTGAGGCCAACAACGGCAAACTACCGCGACCCCCCCCCCCCCCCCCCCCCACATGGAAACGATCATTTCACAATATCGGATTTTTCGCCCGTAACAGCACAGACACTGTGCACAACTTATTCCACCTCAACCTGTCAAATTCACTCAGTTTTATGCAAATGAAAGGTGTCGACGCATTCCTTCTAACACATGAGACTGGGCCCCAAATCTATTTTGCACCAGCCATTACGAAACTTGATCGCGGGTGGATGACTTGACTTTACTCGTGTCAAACAACGTGCACGTGACGCCAATACATTTATTGAAACCTTCCCTTATTCTTCCTTCCCTTATTGACGTTTTACCTTCCCTCAGTGTAATCACAGTTAATTGGACTTTGGCGATGCTTTTTACTTTGTATTGTACGGTTCTTCACATGCAGCAAGAACCCCTTACAGGTTAAACTGGATATTAACGCTTCCGAGGCACTTCTTCTCTCAGGTAAAAGGGGCAATGGTATTTCCGAGGAAGTAAATGGCTCAAAGTCGTCGCTGGGAACCTTTTCTTTTATGCATAAATGACCTCTTTTAGGTTATAGGTGCCATGAAGCTGCCCAGAGACCTCTTCTTTTTTTCTTTTTTTGCGCGGAAAGCGCAGTTTTCGAGGAGGAAAAGGTTCAAAATGTTTGCTCGGAACCTTTTTTTCTGAGAGTGTGTGGCTATGAGCGGCATACAGACGTGGACAGATGCAGAGAGGACAGCAGGAAGGAGTGGGGGACAGAGGGTTTAGTATGCGTCCTGGGCCGACTTCAGGGGGAACTGCGCGACATTCGTCTGGAAAGCCTTCGGAAAACCCAGGGGAAACCTCAGAGAGCATAGCCAGTGACAGGATTAGAACCCGTGCCGTGGAAAGTGATCATCCTAACCACTATCCCACGGGAGCTGGTGAATATTACACCTGAGAGATGAAGCTATACTTCAGAACATATGATGAGAGATATTAATTATTGCCTAGCGTAACAATCTGCCATAACAACCACATCGTGATAACACTAGTGTTTCCTACGTGTAGCTTTCTGGTTTCTGAAATGTGGAAGGATACGTTAAAACTTCGCTCACCGATAGCGCCGTCATGAGTAAAAAAAAAAAAAAAAGTACGTAAGTGTGTAAGTTCCTATGTAAGTTAAAAAAAAAAAAAAAACGACGCTCACTGAAACAACCCGGAGGCAGCAGTGTGCACCGCCATACCATAGCTTCTGGATAATTTTTCCTCGCCGCCGCCCATAGCCTCCGTCACGTCGCTGCGATCGGTCCACTGCCGTCGATCCGACATGGCTTGGCGATACTTGTGCAGCTTTCGTGGTTATAACGACGAATGTTCAACTATTTCTTTCGCATTCTAGAAAACTGCACGGGGAAAACTAATTTTATCATGTCGTGCCTTTCTTTTTGTTTATTTCGCGTACGCAATAATTTTGTGATCACTTACTACAAACGGTGTTGCACCTAACACGATATAAAGTCCTGTAAAAAATCTACTTTTCTCCAATGGACATTGGCTCAACGTTATTCATCTCCGGGGAGCTTTAGCAACGCGTTAGGGCTACTGTAAATGTCAGCTACGGCGATATCCTCAATAGTCGAAACGGTTGTCATATTCTGAGAGCCCACATCCAACTCTCCCCAAAATGCACCTCCATTCTCCGAGTTCGGTAGAGTACCATGTAAAAAAAAAAAAAAGAGATAATTCATTCTGAAGCACACATGGGCGTAGCCATGGTGTATGACGTAGAAGCACCTGTACGTGCACTGTGACGTGTACGCGCCTTCGTACTTGTCAGTGGATTCCAGCTACGGCTTTTCGTGGCTTCACGTACCTGTGCTTGAAGATGGCGGACAGCCGGGTTCCACTGGTTTCACGATGAGTAAACAGCGCAGCAGCTGCGAACTCCTTCGTGAACCAAGCTCTGTGCGATGCTGTGACTCGAATACGTCGTTTGTGTTTTGTGAGCTCGAACAACTTGTAGTGTCAACTCGCGTCTGCGTCAGCCACTTTACAGCACTTGCCCAGTGTAGGATCAATTATCTTAGGAAATTGACTGACGTTTCGACAGCCGTTTTAGCAACAAAGTGCTGGCACCGCTTTATTTTTTCAGGTAAAAAGCCTGCTGTGTATATGAGAAACCGAATAATGCTACAGGACAAGTTTTACGTACGATTTATCAATGTGTAAAACCGTCGGCGATGTTATGGAACGACGAGCGATGTAAAATAAAATACCAAAATACCAATCACATTTTAAACTTTTTCTGGGATTCTGTGCATTTTCCAGAAGCCTTCTTAGAACACCCACTCCCATGTCATGCTGCACCGTGTGGCACGCTACAGACTACTGCACAGCAGTTGTCTTGCGACGTACAGCCCCAAATTATTACTAAACTACTGCTGTTCATGCCTAACATCTGGATTTTGTTTTTAATGACCACCGCAGCACAAAAAAAAAAAAAGAAAATCACAAGAAAGCTCCAAAAGCCATGTGGTTGCACACAATGCAGACGCAAAAGAAATATTCGAGCACATACTCCCGCTTAGAAATGTTATTTCGCGAGCCTGAAGAGTTAGGGCACAGCATGGTTCCTGGAAATCATATCAGTGGATGTACCTTACCCCTCTGTAGAGTGCTATTTCAGTTCAAAACTCAGCCTCCCATGGCGTGTAAAACTGTTAGAGACAATTTATGTCAACGTCGACATGGGTGACATCACGGTCAGCCTTTGAATTAATTCCGTTTGCAGGAATTATTGCACAAATCACTTCGTACTTCATATTTAAGCTATGATAGGCATTTGCTAAGATGCATCCATGTCTGCAGCATCCTCGACTGCCTCTTACCGTCGCAGTAGAGGCACATTACCAAATGATACCCACAGGCCAGTGTTAGAGGGCCCGTGTATCTAGAGTCTTCATGTGAGTTATGCTTTAGCATAACCATCGCACATAAAGTACAATTATATATGCTTGGGCATCTAGTATGTATAGTGCATCATCTAATCTTCAGAAGCATAAGTATGACTGCATACGGCATTATTTTGATGCACATGCTGTACCTTCCTCGTCATACATATGTGCACACAGTGAATATATGTGAAATGACAGAAAACAATGCTAGACTCTATCATCATTGTGCCCTTTTCACTTTGCAACTTTTATGTCTTGTGAACAGGGAATATCTCACTAGAAAAGACGACAATTGTGTATTGTTTGGCAAGGAAATAAATCTCTTCATTTACATTTTCCATCAGTCAGCATTTTGGTGCAAATATAAATATCAACGACGAAAATACTATATTCGAATGCGGATATGGCAATTCTCTTTTTGTACCTCAGCACAGTACAGCTTCAAAATGAGCCGGTCAAAGATCAGCAATCTTTCTTTATTATTATTATCATTATTATTGAGGGTCTATGTCGCGATACAACTGAGATTACGAGCGACGCCACAGCGATCGGTCTGTGCATTGCTTTTGCCCCCCTCAGGGTTCTTTAACGTGCGGTGAAAGCTAATCACATGGCACCCCGTATTTAACGTCCCTTGCGGAAGACGGTGTGTCTGAGCAACTTGTACCCTCGCACAAAGTTGCTGGCGTCCTCGGCCGAGTTCAGGATCAGAAAGCCAACACGCTACCGACTGAGCCACCGAGGCCGGTAATCTTAAAATATCTGGGGAGGGGAGTCACATAAAGCCATATAGCACACATAAAGCCAGGATATATTTCTCCATAAACAATGGGCCTCAACCTCGACTTGCGTTTTGCTCTCGTTTTCCGCCTGGATCCTCCGGGGCACGTTCAAGATTTGTGTGTCGGGCATCACACTTGAGACGATTTCGTGTCGAGATTCCAAATTGTCTTTGAAGTCGAGCGGAACGTATGATAACATCGTGGATGAAATCCTTGGAGTGGAACTCAGTCCGCACGGCTGTCGCTTTCAGCAAAGAGCTTCGCACTGCTTGGTGTTTTTGCAACTTATGGCACTTAACACTTGAGTGATCCGATGAATTGTAGGCATTCTCGACAACTTCGCCATGGCATATCACATCATATCGCTTCAGCTCATAAAAGGCAACGTCAGCACAAGGAAGTGCGCTTTCCAAACGACGTCATGCCAAAGAAATGCTCGCAAGCTTTGTTTCAGGCTTAGCATTAGCATAACAGCTGTTTGCTAATGTGCGGCCAAACCAAGAGTCCATGACAAGCTAAATACCTATAAACCTTGAGCAGTAACGTCAGTGCGCCCGACTAAAAAAATGTTTTCTAGAAAACTACAAAGGGTTGGACCAAGATATTTCGCACACCTATTAGGTGTTCGCTAATGAACACGCAGCGCGAGTACCGCTCAGTTCTACGGCACTTCAAAATCGGCGTGTCTGACTTTTAATTGGCTCTCTTTCGCCTTGTATATATACAGGGTGTCCATGCTAAGTGTGAACAGATTTTTTAAAAATATATCAATCACTTTTTCCGAGATGAAATCAATTGCAATATAGCATATGCTGAAGGGCACTCCCTAGGGGGGCATTAACAGACTCCTAAGACAATGTCTTAATTAACTTTCAGTAATTAACTTTTTAACTATAAAAGCTACGAAGTTGCTCCAATGAGAACAACTGATCTCTTCGGTCACCAGATACCAAAGCCGTTTTCAGAACAAAAATCCGTTCGATAGATCGTCCGCAAAAAATTCGTGAAGGAACGGCATTTTTTTCTTTATTTTATTCATTGCGCATCTCTAGAGACGCGTCTTTCCTTCGCCCCCAATACGAGAGGATGAAAGAGCACACTATCGCCTCTTGCGTCCTGGAAAAAGATTAAAAGAAAACAGAAAATGCAGCCCAAGATAAGGGCAGTCGCGATCACGACCATCTCTATAATAAACGACCATCACACTCGCACTTGGCCCCAGCGCCACTGATATAGTTTCGCTAAGCGGCCGCCGCGCGTTTGTGGTGCTGAGTACGGGACCCTCGGCAGACGACGCATGCTATGCGGATACCGTTGCTGCCGTCATTCGCGTTTGGTTTTTGCTTTTTTTCACGCGGTGGACAGTGTTTGTCTCCAGTGCATGGTTTGTGCATGGTGCAGACGTGATGGTGTACTGCACCGTCCCGCTTTGCAAGCCGAAGAAAGCAGTGTCGAACACAAGTATTTCATTCCACGAGTTCCGCGCTCAAATGCTGTCTTACGGGAGAAGTGGCTCGAAATATATCGCGGCGTCTTGACACAAGTAACTTCATTGCGAATTGCGATTGTTTCATTTCATATAGGGTGCACTTTTTGGATGGCAGTGTGTACCATAAATAGTTTTATCTAATATAGCTGAGTACCTTTTACGCATTTCCCTCTGCAAAAAAAAGAAAAAAAAGAAAACGAATAATGAACCGTAGCCTCCGACCACGCGTGGCCATAAATGCATTTTGTGAGCATTTAAATGTAAATACAAAATGCTTTGTTGAAAGGGGTGTTTAAATACACTTCATAAATGCTTTTCGATAGGAGTGTTTAAATATAAAATATACAGTATTTAAATGCCGTAACTAGTACCATAAATACTGTGATGAAGATGTCATCTCGAATTACAGAAATAACGATGAACATAACAAGTCAGCAAGGAAAAATAGCATTTATTTGTTAGATTATCACGATAAGAAGTTTTTGACTGCATCACTTAGGATTCTTGTGTTCGGCCGTACAATCAGATTCGTAAAGGAGAACAGCATCTTCACTGGTTCCGATGAGAAAGGCTTGCATTAAATTTGATGAAGATGCTTCGTACAACAAAGTAATCAGCCGCGACCATTGTCAGCAACAACAGCGAAAAACTCTCCATCTAAAATCGTTTTTCGCCTACATGCTAGCTCGGACTCTGCGTGTTCTCGGCATTTCAAGGCCGAAGACTTTAGCGTCGGCGCAAAGCGCTAAACTCTCAGACGTGGCCCCGTGGCTACGGTACCTACGTTTAGTGATCACGAAGTTTACACAGCCTTGCATCTCCCAGGAGTGCAAAACGAACACAAAAAAGGCACCAAAAGGTAGCGTCGCAGAAAAGCCACCATCAAGAAAAATTCTCAGAGTGGCTTGTATCCGAACAGCATAATAAAGATTAGCTGAGCATTGTAATGGCAAACCGCAAAAGAAGAAAAAAAAGTAAAAGTAAAATAAAAAGGGACCAATAAGTTGGAATCAAAACAAGCAACTGCTGATTTAAAACTGAAGTGCTTGCTTATACAACAAATTCTGTTGGACGTCGTAACAGGTGTCAGTCATCTCCTTGCCAGGAACAGTTCCTTCTTACCGTCGCATTCACCCATTCTCTAACTGCCCTGTATGTTAACACGGAACGCCTCTCACGTGAAACGTAAAGTCTGAACGCGCTTGCGTCTGACAATCATAAACGCATGATAACTGGCCCAACACACAAGGTGCTGCTGCCAAGTTGATGTGTACGATGTACGGCACATAGTGCGTGAGTTTCACAGTTTTACATGCCACCTACGCTTCAGAGCACAGCCCATTTCTGAGTATTTAGTTTCAGAACTCTTAGCTGTACATGAAGAGAGAACCTGCAACAATACACAAACATGTACGCACGAACAATTAACCACAAGGACCACTCATATTGCACACAGCTGAGCTACAACAGGCGCTCTTCTGGGTCCCGCAAGTGGCGCCCCTGGCGGGCGCTACGCGCGTAAATACGGCACTTCCGCTCCTCGAGGCGGGGACGGAAGTCCCATAGCCGAACGGGCGAGTGTGATGATCGTGTATAATAGAGATGGTCGTGGTCGCGATAGAGTCACCCGATAGATTTGTGTTTTTGTTTTGTTTCCGCAAGTTAAATCTAATCTTCGACGCATGAGGCGGCACTGTGCTCTTTCACTCTCTCACACTGGGGGTAAAGGAAAGCCGCTTCTTCGAAGATGCGCAATAAACCAAATAAAGAAAAAATGGCGTTCCTTCACGATTTTTTTGCGGACGATCTACCGAACGGATTTTTGTTCTGAAAACGGTTTTGGTATCTGGGGACCGAAGGGATCAGATGTTCTCATTGGAGCAACTTCGTAGCTTTTATAATTAAAAAGTTAATTATTGAAAGTTAATTAAGACATTGCCTTAGGAGTCTGTAAATGCCCCCCTAGGGAGTGCCCTTCAGCATGTGCTATATTGCAATTGATTTCATCTCGGAAAAAGTGATTGATATATTTTTAAAAAATCTGTTCACACTTAGCGTGGACACCCTGTATATTAAGACTATAGACATTTATCCACCCCAATGTCCATGGCCTTGTGGCTCCGATTGCCGCCTTCACACTCACTGTGGAAGCAAACTGGTGTTTGAATTGGCTGTGTGAGTTTACAGTTTTAGGATTTTTTGCCGTACTATGTTGCGAAAACAAGGACATAGCTGCCAATGAAGTTCGCACGCAGCGCACTTGCCTCGAAGGTACATGCCGCCCCACACGAAGGCATACCGCTAGGCAATAGAAGGCCAAAATTATTGGAAGGCTCCGACTCCGAATGCGACCTGAGCGATGAAGATGACGATTATTTGCCAGAAAGTGGACCTGCAAGGCTGTGTCGCGGTGAAAGTGAGAGTGATAGTGACCCAGAGATAAGTACTGCACTAGAAACATCACCTGCAAGGACATCAACTGTGGGACAGATTGGTAAGAAAGGGACTTCGCACGTGGAAGAGTCTCGTGTAAAGCGTCCAGAAATCTGGAAGAAGTGCTCGTTCACTGCAAAGGGCTTAGATGACTTTAGAATAACCGACTATACTCCTCCAATTCGAACGGAGTATTCCCTGGGCTAGTTCGACGAGCAGTTTTTGAGAATGCCGCCCAAAAGACAGCATTGTCAAATGCAAAAAGCAATGCAAAAACTGTCAAGGAATTGAACGCCACACCTGCAAGGGCGAAGCAGCTGATTAGGATGCATATAATCATGGGCTGCATATCATTCCGCAGATCGATACGTATTGGCAAAGGGGATTACACTTCGAAAGGATAAACGGTGTGATGCCCCAAAAATAATTCAAGATGTTGAGAACAAGATTACGCGTTGTTGCTACAGTTCATGTGCCTCCTAAGACGGCCACTAAGAAACTGTGGCATGCGCAACCTCTTATTGACAGAGTAAGGAACCAATGGCCTCCGGCTTGAGAGATCATCATCATGCTATTCACTGAATGAGGAAATGGCACCCTTCACTACAAGAACTGGCCTTACGGAGTATGTGCGTGACAAACTCGGGCTGGAGTTTAATGTAGTAGTGAGGCTTGTGCAGTCGATCCCCACAGGAGCGGCTCTATTTTGACAGATACTTCACGACAATCCCTCTTCTGGGGAAGCAAATCGATATTGGGCTGGAAGGTACTGGAACAATAATGTCGAACAGAACCAAATATTCAACATGCAAACCAGACAGCAAGGACCAGCAAAGCGATCTCGAAGAGCACTGCTGTTGTGATGGCAAGGTAGTCACGGCGAAATGGAAGGACAACAAACATGTAACAATGGGGTCAACGTGCAACGGTAGCCAGCCAATGGAGATCGTACAACGCTGGAGTAAGGCCCAAAAGAAGCCATTGATGGAGATTGAAGAAGCCATGGCAATTGATGTGCCATCTCCTGAAGTTCTTCGCAGCTACAATTCTTGAATGTGTGGTGTCGATATCTGTGACCATTTGATAGAGTATTACAGAATGTCTATAAAGACAAGGAAGTGAACCGTAAAAGTTGCATTGTATCTTTCGACCTTGCTGTAGTGAACGCAACTTAGAGAAATGACTGTCGCCAGAACAAGACAACGTTTCTCAGCCTACTGAAGTTCAGACTGAGCATTGTTCAAGCGCCCACTTGAACTCCCAACAGAAAGAGGCTGCCACAGCAAGCTGTGGAAAGTGTACCATCACCGCACAAACCTGCAAAGGTGCCTTGTGTTGACATGCGGTTGGTCTTCGACCTCTGGCTAATGGCAGATGATCTGTCCTGTGCTCGTCTCTGCGGAGCTGCAGGATTCAAAGAACAAACGTGCGAAGGACGAACGTGCACACGATGTGATAAACGTAACGTATATCTCCGTTTCACGGAAGAGAGGAACTGTTTCAAGCAGTTTCACATAGTAAAATAGCTTTGGTTTGTCACACTAAATGCCCGACCAACACAAATGTGTGGGCCCCATATCTGCATTGCTGTGAGACAATTCACAGAAGGCAGTCTAAGCACCCCCGTCACTGTACAGTAAGAGCAATAACGTGCTTGAAGGTTGTTGCGGGCCCCGATGGAGAAATTGAGAGGCGTTATCCACTCGCATGTTTATCAGCCATCCCAGTATCCCGGACAGAACACTATCTTCTGTGGATGTCCGAAATAGATCCTAACGTCCATGTTCTGAAATGGATGTCAGGTGGACATCCCTCAGAGCTACATGAATGACCATCCCTAACCGTACATCCGCAGGATGTACCGTAACGGCCGTTTGAAGAATTGTCCAAATAGGGTCCTTGACGGGATGTTACATGCAGCATTATCGCAGGAGAGCGAGAAACAAGGCAAGGCGCATCGCGGCGTGAGTTCGACTTTCGATGAAAGAACTAAACACCTTACACCAAAAGGAGTAAGAAACACAAATGTTCCAATACAATGAGTTAATGCGCCAAGCAGTTCTTCAGTCCACTGTTATTGGTATACGCAATCACGTTAAACTTAAACACCCCACCTTTTAGTTTGACTCGCAGGCAAACTGGACTCTCGAATTTGTGGAAGCTCACGAGACAAGCTATATACAGGGTGTCCACGCTAAGTGTGAACAGATTTTTTAAAAATATATCAATCACTTTTTCCGAGATGAAATCAATTGCAATATAGCATATGCTGAAGGGCACTCCCTAGGGGGGCATTAACAGACTCCTAAGGCAATGTGTTAATTAACTTTCAATAATTAACTTTTTAATTATAAAAGCTACGAAGTTGCTCCAATGAGAACATCAGATCTCTTCGGTCACCAGATGCCAAAGCCGCTTTCAGAACAAAAATCCGTTCGATAGATCGTCCGCAAAAATTCGTGAAGGAACGCCATTTTTTCTTTATTTTATTCATTGCGCAGCTATAGAGACGCGTCTTTCCTTCGCCTCCAATACGAGAGGATGAAAGAGCACACTATCGCCTTTTGCGTCCTGGAAAAAGATTAAAAGAAAACAGAAAATGCAGCCAAAGATGAGGGCAGTCGCAATAGAGTCATCCGATAGATTTGTGTTTTTGTTTTGTTTCCGCAAGTTAAAGCTAATCTTCGACGCATGAGGCGGCACTGTGCTCTTTCACTCTCTCACACTGGGGGTAAAGGAAAGCCGCTTCTTTGAAGATGCGCAATAAACCAAATAAAGAAAAAAATGGCGTTCCTTCGCGAATTTTTTGCGAACGATCTACCGAACAGATTTTTGTTCTGAAAACGGTTTTGGTATCTGGTGACCGAAGAGATTCCAGAGACCAACTTCGTAGCTTTTATAATTAAAAAGTTAATTATTGAAAGTTAATTAAGACATTGCCTTAGGAGTCTGTTAATGCCCCCCTAGGGAGTGCCCTTCAGCATATGCTATACTGCAATTGATTTCATCTCGGAAAAAGTGATTGATACATTTAAAAAAAATCTGTTCACACTTAGCGTGGACACCCTGTATAGTATATGTTTTCGCTTTGGAAAGCGATGCCACTGCCTTTCTAAGTGATCTTCATGGTTCAAAGAGATTGTATATGTACGTATTTGATGATGATTAGGATTTTTATGGCGCATCGACAACTATGGCCATAAATGTACGTCTTTATTTTTGCTTTTTAAAACTTCTTGCTCATTGTCCGTAACAGAAATACGAGAAACAAACGAAAAGGAGCAACGATGCAGTGGCCATCAAACCCGAAACGAGATGGCAGAAAAAAATGCCTACGGGCCTAGTAAGAATCTGTCCACTTACGCGGCAACTCTAAAGCAGCATCAATAATAATGAGAAAATGCAGGGCCCTGAGCACGTACGCAAGTAATTCCGTGCAACGTCTGGGTATCTCCGTGTAACTTCCTGCGAGGACAAACGACGGATATTTGTGGGAAGTCTAAATCGTGGCCACTCGGAGATGTGGGGGACGTCCGTCGGAAAAATGTCTCTCTCCCAGGGAGATCCGAATTTTCGGGAAAGGATATCCCTGAGAACACCATGGGAAGTTTTGTTCCGTTTGGGTACGTCTTCGCAGCGCGTCTAATCTGCAGGCATATTTAACAATGCAATAGGACTGATCATAAAGTGCATTAGCGTCTTGCGGCTGTTGTGTGGATACTATCGACGCCAGGAGATATTGCATGTTGTTGCACTACACTGAACACGAAATCTGAGCAGATTTTACGTTCCTAGATTATGGAAATACCGGAACAAAACTGAAATGTGTGCTTTACTTATTTCCGCATTCCACAACAGGACAGACAAATGCACAGTTCTTCTGGTATCGTGTTACAACTGCTCCATTAGACGACATTGAAAGAGACAGCTGCCTCCTTCTGTATTGATTTATCATCTGGTAACAGCAGGTATGCTTTTGTAGGACTGCTTGTGCAAAAGGCATTACACAGCAATGTGCTAAAGGAGGCTGCAAACCTGTTGGAGCATCTTTACTTTTCGAGGTTAACTATTCCAGGTAAATAACCATAACCAATCACTGACAGCTTTTGCGCATTGTATAAACACATATACTCTGGAGATCCTTTCTCGAAAATTATCTGTTATGAACTCATTCATCACAACAACTTTGTATTTGTGAGCGATTTGTTTATATTCAGACAGTAAAGGATATTACGTAGTTCGACAATGATTACTTTTTTCATCGAAGCGTTCACTCTCGATATCATGCTCAATTACAATTACATGCCCAGGTCGCATGAGAACATAGGTGAGCAACGGCGCACAAAGAAAAAAATCCTTGCTTCATTCCGCATGGTGATTCCATGTAATATCTGAGGTGTCGTACTTCAATAGAGTTGAATCTCTTAGGAATAAAGGGCAATGTGTATAGAAACCTTGAAGCTCCCATTGCACCGCACTTGAAGTTGAAAATTACGTCGACTGCAATTGCTGCATATAGCTCCTTCCAGATGAATATAACAAAACATAGGGTACTGACAATTATAATAGTAGTCAGCTGGTACATGCAACGTCAAAATCGAAATGTGGTTGTAGCATGTAGCACTGTAGCATGAAAACATGGATAAATTGTACATGGCCACATGACAGTTGTGAACTACTTAAAACAAAGTTAGCTGGCGTTAACATCGGTACAGATCTGTCCAGCCAGTGCAGCCATTTATATCTACACGAGCACATGGAAGAACATGACCCATGTTAACAGTACCAATCGTTCTTTTAGGTTAATGACAGCTGCCATATGACCGCATAGTTTATTTCTGTGCTCACCTGTTCAGTGTGGGTATGGATGAGGTAAACAGTGTGGGTATTGACAGCGTAAACATGCACGCATGTGTTACTGGCTCTCCTTCTTTTACGTTGTTGATAACTGTTATATATATGGCCGCAGAGTTTATCCATGTGCTCATGTGTTCAGTGTGAGTGATAGCGCTAAAAAAAGAAAAGGAAACGGTGTCCTTTTTGTGTCTCCTGAAGCTCAAGGCTTTTCTTTCAGGCAAAAATGTATGCATGCTGTTCTGCATCATTTTGTGAGCAAGACTGTTAAAGAGTACTCGACGACACTGCAGCTTTACATTGGTGTGATTTGTACACTTTTGTTGTGTAGCCTCATATCCTGTACAGGTAAGCCTTAGGAATGGAAAAACACATCCCTATGGAATCACGTCACATGATTTATCATATACACCTGCATCTACATTACAATCATGCTTCTATTTATCGCGAATACCACAATGCCTCTAATTTGGCTGTGTTGTGCCTGTCTTCCAGTATATCCAATTCCAATATCCACTTCTAATATGCACATGTGTATGTTACAACTTGATCTCCTTACACCAGCTCACGTGCATGCTAAGTGTCCACTGTTTGTCCTGTATGATATGTCCTGTACATTACCGAACGGATGCTCTCATTTCACACCAGCTATCCTCTGTCTTGACCTGCACTCCATCCGTAAATGTACAGTAGAGGTTGAAGGTTGAACAGAATACGGGCATATATGATGGTCACAAAGTTCTGAAGTAACTAAAGATGTGTTATGAACATCAGGACAAATGATTCTAACATCTATTTATCTGTCACTCGAAACAGTGCCTGAATGCTGCTGCAATACGAGACACCGTGACATACATTTATTGCTGGAAAGCTTCCTTCCTCCATATCATAACCGGGAGAATATGTGGCATCTCTTGCAAACTACTTTCACCGAATGACTGGCACCAAATGCCTGTGACGTATGGTTGTATATGTGTCACACCTGGTTATTTATTTTGTTTCAGGTAAGCAGTACTTCAACGCCATATGTGAAGAAAATTTATTGCTTTACAAATATGTGGCGTGTACTAGGTTAGGCTTACGGAATACCATGCCACCGCCAAGAAAACTAACCGTGATGAAACACACGAAAAACATGTCTGTGTAAGAGCTCGCTTCACCATAGGTTCAGAAATCTTGTGTTTGTTGGTGTGTACAGTTTTCATTTCTTTTTAACGGTAAATTCACACTATTTCTGTTTCTTTTTAGAACCCACCCTCTCCTCCCACATTTTTATGCACCCTTAAGGGTGCATGAAGTTCAGTAATAATTACATGCTCTTCTTGTGTGCCAACATAATGGATTTGCCCAGAATCTGTGAAACTGTTGCTTTGGGTGCTGGTATCTCGGAAACCATCTCCCCATATGTCATATATTACTTTCCAGAAGTTGCATGAAGGCAGTGCATGTTCACCACTCTTTACTGAAGCTAGGTGGTTAATCATGCAGAGGCATCTACTTTATTTTACTGCATATTCAGCACTGTGTCCCACACATCTGCTCCCAGACTTTGTCATTGATGATGCAGTACACCGTGCTCACTAATTGAAACTGTCGATGAAAGATGAAAGTCACTGAAAAGGTTAGCCAGCTGTAGGAGTCGAACCCACATCTTCTGGATTGCCGGTCCAGGGCTCTACTAGGCTTGTATGTATCTGTCCCTTCTATGTCGTTCCAGCCTCAGAACATCAGTTCTCTCATGTTAAACTGTCGAGTTGCGTAGATTTGTGCTGACACAACTGGATGAATATGTCGGCTTCTGCAAAGTGACAATTGTCGCAAAAATGCCAAATGAGTACCTATAGAGAGCCAAATGTATTGGATCAAGCGATTCGTGCGAAACTGTCCCCACAGGGAATGGTGCATTGGACCCCTCACAGCGATTGAAGTGGAGGACTCCGAACGAACGGTTCTGGGTTAAACACGCCCAGCGTGAAGCCTATGGAGAAGAAGTTTTGGCTTTGAGCCAAAACAGGGACGTCACTGACTCGTCAAAAATAAGGCAATTGCAACCCTTTCTAGATGAAAATGGCGTGATGCGTTTGACAGGGCGACTGCATTATTTTTTATTTTTTATATTTTTTTATTGAGTCTATAGAAACTCTATGGAAAATCAGCTCCTAATGAGTTTCCTTCATAGAAAGTCAAAATAATTTCTTATGATTGTCCTTATTGTATTTCTGATGAGGAATATCAAAAGATTATCTATTGACTTCCAATTGAAACGCAAAGGTGTTGTTGTGGAACTTCCACTCTGTGATTGTAATGACCGCGACTACTCCGCTCTGTATAATCGAACCTCTTTATTCCGAGGACAAACGAAGACTCACTAGAACGTCCCTAAAAAAGGATGCAGAACCCCCCAAAAACCTCGTGATGGCAACTGTTCTCTTCCTCTTCGTTGCGCTAAACCATAACATCCTCCCCCGCCCGAAATGTGCAAACACAACATGCCACGCAAACACAAGTCATTGTTCAATCATTTCGAGAGGATACAATAGCTGTACAGGCCGACGAGTAACCGCCCCACTGGGAAGCTTCACTTGGCACGACCGCACGTTGCCGTCGCGCCCCTTGTACAACTCAACGATTCTTACGAGTCTCCACATTTGTCTGGGGAGCTTTTCTTCGTGCAGAAGGACAACATCGCCTTCTCGAAGGGCAGTTGATTTGTTTGAGGTCCGGTACTCGTGAGCCGACCTCAACTGAAGTAAATATTCTCTTCTCCACCTGTTCCAGAAGCTGTCCAACATTCTCTGTCGGTGTCTCCACCTTTTAACTGTGCCGTCGGCTGTTGAAGTCGTTACTTCCGTTGCTGGTTGTTCCGGTAACGCCGTTAAAGTTCTGCCCACTAGCAAGTGCGCTGGTGTCAGAGCAGCTGGCTATTCAGGGGATGCATGTAGATACGTGAGAGGTCTGGAGTTGACGGTGGCCTCCACCTCGTGCAGGAGTGTTGTCAATTCTTCGAACGTTAGGCTCTGTTTGCCCAACGTGCGCCGTAGACAATTCTTAACTGTCCTCACCATGCGCTCCCACATGCCGCCCCACCAAGCGCCCCTCTCTACGATGAATTTCCAGCTGATTCGTCTCGTCGATAAGTAGTCCTGAGACTCTGTGCTCCGAATTACTTTGAACATGTCTCCCAGGTCTTTCGCCGCTTTCTTAAATGTGAGGGCGTTGTCGCTGTACATGACGGAGGGAGTTCCTCTTCTTGATGCGAACCGGCGAAATGCCAGGATGAAGGCCCTAGCTGTCAGGTCAGTCACCAGCTCCAGGTGTATCGCCCTTGTGGTGGCGCACGTAAACAGCGCAATGAAGGACTTTGACGTTTGATACGAGTCCCGAGAGCGTTTGACGTACACAGGGCCGGCGGAGTCTACTCCTGTCGTTTCAAATGGGTGTGTGGCACTCACTCTGACTGCTGGTAAAGGTGCCGTCGGAGCGGTTGCTGGACTTGCACGGAAACGTACGCATGTACTGGAACTATGTATAACAGACTTCACCAGCTGTCTGGCTTGTGGAATCCAAAACTTGTCTCGTAAAGTGGTCAGGGTTACTTGTACCCCTCCATGTAATGTTCGTCGATGAGCATTTGCAGCTAGGAGTCTGGATAAAGCGTGTGCCTTCGGCAGAATGATGGGGTGCTTGACTTCTTCTGAACTGTCGGAGAACTGCAGTCGCCCTGTCAAACGCATCACGCCATTTTCATCTAGAAAGGGTTGCAATTGCCTTATTTTTGACGAGTCAGTGACGTCCCTGTTTTGGCTCAAAGCCAAAACTTCTTCTCCATAGGCTTCACGCTGGGCGTGTTTAACCCAGAACCGTTCGTTCGGAGTCCTCCACTTCAATCGCTGTGAGGGGTCCAATGCACCATTCCCTGTGGGGACAGTTTCGCACGAATCGCTTGATCCAAGCAGTAACGCGCAATACGAGATTGTAGTTCGAGTATCTTGAGAGCTCCAATAAAGTAAGGGGGTCTTCTGTGTTATCCGCGATCAGAACCGCCGTTTTACACTTTTCTTCTTCTACACTCCCTAAGTCAGTATCGTCATTTACGTCGTGCTGTGGCCAGTCTGCGCTGGATTTGGAAAGCCAGTCGGGGCCCTCGAACCATTGCTTGTTTTTCGTCAATGCTCTTACTGTGTGTCCTCTGGTCACTGCGTCTGCGGGATTCTCAGATCCGGGACAATGCTTCCATTGTTGATGGTGGCTGTTCTCTTGAATTTCTACAACTCTGTTCCGCACAAACGGCTTCCACCTGCTTGCATCGCCCTGAATCGAGCTCAGTGTGATCTTTGAATCGGTTCAAAAGATAATCTCAGTGATTAGTCCACCTAAAGCCTGATTCAAAAGTTTGCAATGCGTACACCAATTAAGGCCCCCATCAATTCGAGCCGTGGTAGTGTTATCTTCTTCAGTGGTGCTACGCGTGATTTTGCAAACTGTAGACGGACTTTAGTTTCGCCAGTCTCGCTGGTGATTCGGATGAAGGCACATGCTCCATATGCGAGTGGGCTGGCATCTGTAAATACATGGAGTTGTATAGTATGCGTTACTCCACTGCATGGAAGTAGACATCGCTCTACGGAGACCTTACGCAGATCTGTTAACTCGGCACACCACGCGTGCCATATCTTCGCCAGTTCCTCAGGCAGCTTCGTGTCCCAGTCCAGCTTCGCCTTCCAAAGCTCTTGGAAAATAATCTTCACCCGAATTATATATGGTGTCAGGAATCCCAGGGGATCAAACAATCTCGCTGAAGCTCTTAATATGGACCGCTTGTTGTCCATCATTCCCGCGATGACTTCTATGAGATGCTCAACTGAAAACCGGAATCTGTCCATCTTCCTGTCCCAGACCACTCCAAGGACTTTTGTCTGAGCAGGCTCGCTCAGGGACTTCTCCTCGTCAATCCGGCTAACCTTGGCTTCCACAAACATATCCTGCAGTTCTTCAGAGTTCGACGCCCATTTGCTTAATTTCATACCCGCCTTGTGCAGGATTTCTTGAGCCTTAGTGATTAACTGCTTTCCTTCGTTTACTGTGTCTGTTCCGGTCAGCGGGTCGTCGACGTAAAACGAGTTGCTCAAGTCATAGGCAAGGTCCTTGTCCGGACCCTCTACTGATGTTAGGTGATGCCGCAGGGTGGCATTCAGCAGGAAAGGACTCGCACTAGTCCCGAACGGAACTCGCGTCATTCGCCAGCACTCGAAGTCGGGCAGCGTGGAGCCTGGCGTGGGTAACTCCGCCAACCACAAGAACCGAAGTGCGTCCCGGTGGGCCTCGCGAATTCCCATTTGAAGGAACGCCTTCTGAATGTCCGCAGTGATTGCCACTCTGTACATCCGAAAACGCAGTAAGATGTGTACAAGGTCAGGTGTTAACTTCGGCCCCTTTTCTAAGTGGTCGTTGAGAGAGGTCGCTCCTAGCGCGTGTGAGGAAGCATCAACAACCACTCGAACCTTTGTCGTGGTCGACTCGCTTCTGAACACTGCCCTGTGTGGCATGTAGAAGACCCTACCAGAGCTCAGTGTCTCAGTCGTGACCTTTTCAGCATGGCCGTTTTGCAGGTATGCTCTTATAACTTCGTCGTACTCCTGCATGCTATCGTCTCGTAGCAGTCGCCGGGTGCAGTCGCTTGCGAGCCGTTTCAAAATTATCTTCAAACTCGGCGTCTGGCTTCCATGGCAAAGCTACCTCATAACGGCCGTCTACGAAACGAAGGTTCTGTTGAAAATCCTGTAGTACCCCTGCGTCGTACTCTTTGTTGGACGTCGTCTCTTCCGAGATACCTATGCACTCCAATTTCCAGAACTTCTCTAGGATATCCGGTTCTTGCTCCGTTGCTACTCCGATCTTCAAGACGCAGACGGCTGTGGTTGAATTGTCCGTGTAGCTTCTTACGGAAGGCGACGGCCCTTGAAAGGTCCACCCGAAAACCGTTCCAATCGCGACCAACCTTTCGTCGCCTGGGTACCTTTTCACTTGTCCTGTGAGCAACTTCCACATTTCGTCGCTCCCAATCAGTAAGGCAATGCCATTTTCGCATTGCAAGTTTGGGAACAACATGTCGTCCGCTGTATACTCACGTTGGCGACGTAAGGATGCTACGAACTCTTGATTGGACGGAATCTCGGCAAGGTCCTTACAGATAAAAGGAATCGTCGTTGCGTGAACTACATGTTCTGCCGGGTGGTACTGGCTCCTTAACCGTAGCTCGACGACCTTGCCCTGGTGTGTCTTCCTGGTAGAAGTATCACTTGCGAACGTGTTCAAGTGCAGCCTGCTCTCCCCCACCACCTTCAAGTTCAGTTTCTTGGCGACGTCATCTCTGACGAAAGTCCTCTGACTGCCGCCATCTATGATGCCTCGAAGTTGCGTGCAGGCTGTACCCGATGACACCCAAATCCTGACAGTTTGGAGCAGTATGTCGGGTTCTTGATGCTGTGTCCGGTGGGTGCTGACTGCCATCAGATTGGTCAGTGGAACGGAGTCGATGCCCTTAGTTTGTAGTTTCGAGGGATCGCACACAACGGATGCGTGTCTCTTCTTGCAATGACTACAAGTCACATTGGCACGACATTCTTTCGAGCGATGACCCCTGTTTGTGCATCGGAAGCATCGACTTGCCTTCGACAGTATTTGTAGCTTCTCTGTCAGGGGTAGGTTGGCGTCGCATTCCGCTGTGCTGTGATCGCTTGATGAGCAGAAGAAACAGTTAGGTACTGCTTTTACAGCAGCTTGTAGGACTGCTCCTGTCGCAACGCTTCTCTTCCACGTCCTATTTGTGCTTTGGTCCACATGGGTCATCCTGCTGTCTTTCAATCCTGCTCGCTCCAAACTTTCCAATTCAATGCGAATGAAGTTGAGCACCTTTGAAAGCTCATCGGCCGTTCCTGTGCCAGTGGCAGCCCTTGCCTCTGTCGAAGGCGAAAGCGACCCGTGGTCATCTGTATCGTTGCTTGCGGTCCGAAGCGCTCCATATTTTGCCGTTCGATGGTACTCCACTACCATCTCGGGTGGAATAGCCGAAAGGAGAATATCCACCATCATGGAGGCGAAGCTGTTGGTGGAAACTCCGAGTGACTTCAGGCTTCTTACGTTGGCTTGAACATAGTCGTACAAAGAACGAAGGCCTGCAACATCCTTTGAAGACCTCACTGCTGGTAGACTACGCAATCTTGACAGGTACTCTCGCTCGATCTGCGTCGTATCCCCAAATCGCTGCGACAGAATCTCGATCGCGTCGTCGTAACAGGATTCCGTGGCCTGTAAACCGCGGATGGCTGCTGCTGCTCGGCCTTTCAGCGATGTGCTCAAATACTGGGATTTCTCTGTCTTGTTAAGACGACGATTTTCATGCACGGCCGTTCTAAACTGCTCCCAAAACGTTTGCCACTGCGTAAGCTCACCTGCAAAGGTCATCAGCTGAAGTTTCGGGAGCTTTATTCCTACTTGGGCCTGATGAGTGGTCTGCGCTGCCGATGGCTCCACCGTAGGAGTTGCATTTGTACGTCGGTCATTTAGTTCTATGTCAGAAATCCGGGTTCGGAGTTCTGCAATTGCATTTGCCGCGGACTCTTCATACCTGAAGACAGCCTCATATTCCAACGGAAGATCGTCCTCCCTGATCAGCGGCTCAATCTCTTCGTTCACTTTGCGAAGGTCTCTATCACTCGATTCCAGCCGTGCAAGAAGTCCATTCAAGATCGCCTTGCTTGTGCTTAGGTCCTGTCGACGCTCGTTGACCTCATCGACCAGCTTGGTTACCTGGGCACGTCGTGCTCCTCTTTTAGCCTTCAGTCGGTCCATGATGTCTCGTTGCAACGTTCGTTATTGCGGTGAAGTCGGGTCTCGGGTTTCGGCACCAAAGTATATGTTGTGGAACTTCCACTCTGTGATTGTAATGACCGCGACTACTCCGCTCTGTATAATCGAACCTCTTTATTCCGAGGACAAACGAAGACTCACTAGAACGTTCCTCAAAAAGGATGAAGAACCCCCAAAACACCTCGTGATGGCAACTGTTCTCTTCCTCTTCGTTGCGCTAAACCATAACAGGTGTTATGGCCATGCGTTCCGTCCCTATACATAGGCTGACTCCATATGTGTCGATTACGCTATTTCTTTGCGATCCCATGAGTAAACATGCGCATATGAAAACTATAACTTTCCTACCGAGGAAAATTTCCATAAACACTGAGAGACAGATAAAAACTGACAGCTTACGTTTGTGTGAGCGTCTGTTGCTTTCCTTTTTTTCTTTCTTTGTCCTCATAATTTTGAGCAATAAACAATTAGATTCATGTAGCCAAATGTACCATCCACAAAACAACACTTGTTGGGCAGTTGTTTATATACTGTCAGAATGGGTTGAACATCGTTGAACAAAAGTTGAAAGACAATGTCAATGTGCGCATGCCGCGCATGTCAATGTGCACTGCACGGAGGAGAAGTAGCGAGACCGATCTCGCCCGGCGCCGCCCGGAGAAACTATGGTGCCAAATTCCTCGAACCTTTTGTGGCCGCGCCATGGCGCTCGCGCGCCGTGGGAGGCCAGACTCCGCAGCCCCTTGCCTTGATAATTCACCTTTCAAATTCAATTTGCGCGGTATATAAGCACACAGAAAAATAATTTGATAAGTAAACGTGATCATTCCCTGTCCAGCAACGTTCACTTTTCTGTCTTTTTTTTTTTTGTTTCACGTTTTCGCTCAAAACTACACTGCCCCTTCAGCACAGAGTAAGCAGAGCGGCTTAGCCTCCATACAGGCTGTTAATTACCTTGAGCGGGAACGGCGTTGCATCCACAAGAATGCCCCAAGTTAGCCCCGAAAACATAGGCCAGAGAGACTCAGTCTAAAAAACTACTTGGAGCTTTACTCCTACGTGTCACACAACCCAACAAGAAAGTGAAGAAGTCATTCGATGTCACGTGGTTCATGATATCGCTTCAACGTCGTCGTCCAATGATAGTCTTTTTTAAACATATTTACACAACCTCCCCCGCCGAATGAAATTCATCCCAGCAATGCTTCAACGGGGTATAGCAGCTGTACCGGTCTTCTTGTCACGTTCTCCGTTGGCAGCTTTATGGTACATGCTCGGACTTTTTCATCCATTCCCTTGTGTAGCGTCACAATCCGCACGGTTTTCCAAAGATTGCGTGGAAGCTTGTCTTCATGCAGTAAGGCAAGATCTCCTACCTTCAGCGAATGGTACCCCACGTGCTTAGAGACGTGGGCAGACCTCAGATGTAGCAGATATTCTCTGTGCCACCTTCTCCAGAAATGATCAGCTATTCTCTGGCGGTGACACCATCGACGGGAAAGGACGGTCGCAGATGATGACGGCTGTTGATATTCACCACTCGGAAGTGCGATGAGTCGTCGACCAGTCAGCAGGTGAGCAGGCGTCAACGTGGCAGGCTCGTCAGGTGATGCGTGGAAGTACGTAAGCGGGCGAGAATTTATCGACGCTTCGGCGTCCTGCAGCGCAGTCATCATCTCTTCGAACGTTAAAACTGTCATCCAAGTACCTTTCGGAGACACTGCTTCGTCGTACGCACTAGCCTTTCCCACCAGCCGCCCCACCACGCTGCCCTCTCAACGATGAATTGCCACTTTATTTGGTGGGAGGCGAAATAATCCTGGATCTTGCTCTGTTGCACGGCCGTCTGCAACTTCTGAATATCCCGGCACGCTTTCTTGAAGGTCAATGCATTGTCCGAGTACACAGTATTCGGTAATCCTCGTCGGGAAACGAAACGGCAAAACGCCATGAGAAATGAGCGTGCTGTGAGATCCGAAACGAGTTCGAAGTGCACGGCCCGCGTTGTTGCCCACGTAAAAAGCGCAATGTACGACTTTGACGAGCCGCGCTCGGATCGCACCATCACAGGCCCAGCAAAGTCCACTCCCACTACTTCGAAGGGCTGGTTGGGAGTAATTCTGTCAGATGGCAGTGGAGCAGTGTGAGCTGAAGCTGCCTTGACCCGATTACGCGAACAGGTGATCCATCGGAATATGAGCGCTTTTGTTAGTTGTCGGCCTTGTGGAATCCACCAGCGCTCTCTTACTTCGCTCAATGTGTCCTGCAAGCCTCCGTGCAGTGTTCTGTGATGAGCACGTTCCACAACAAGTTTCGTGTAGTGATGCGCGCGGGGAAGTATGATTGGACATTTCACGTCCTCTCCATCTGCTCCGCACTGCAGTCTCGTCCGTAAGCGTATGATGCCGTTGTCGTCCAGGTACGGTCGTAGATTGGCCAACTTCGGATCAGGTGCCACTGGATGACCCATCTGTAGCAGATTAACCTCCTCGGCGAAATGCTCCGCCTGTGCCTGCTTTACCCAAAGGTTATCCGCGTCGTTAAGCTCCTTGACCGTTGGAGTACCGACAGATCGACCGCTACGGCATCGCACGTTACGCTCGAAGCGTAGGACCCAAGCGGTAACTCTTGTCAGTCTCCGGTGGCTGCTGTATTTCTCTGCATCCATGATTGCAGAATTCGATGACACCGAGACTTGCAGGTAGCTAGATTTGAAACTGCTCTCGTCGTTTGTCATGTCGTCCAATTCGACGTCGCTGTTTGGCCAACTTGACGAGTCCAGATGAAGCCAAGCCGGTCCCTGACACCAGGTGCTGCTATCCACCAGTGCCCTCGCTGGCATGCCTCTAGTAAGACAATCGGCAGGGTTGTCCGTCCCCGGACAATGTTTCCATCTTCGGTGATCGGACTTTTGCTGAATTTCTTCAACGCGGTTGCTCACGAACTGCTTTCATTCACTCGGGGTCTTCTTATCCACCAAAGCGCAATCATTGAGTCCGACCATAGGAAATAGTCAAAATCCAATCCTGTGCAGATCCGCGTAAGGTAGTTCAACATTCTCGAGCCGATCAACGCGGCCATTAGTTCCAGGCGAGGCAGGGTCAACTTTTTAAGGGGGGCTACTCGAGATTTAGAGAGAAGAATTGTTGATGTTACAGTTCCGTCTTTGTTCTCAACTCGAAGATACGCTACAGCACCGTAGCCCTTGGGACTTGCTTCACAAAATATGTGGAGTTGCGGATTTCTGTGACCGCTTGGCAGGAAGCAAATGTGCACGCTGACCTTTGTCAGTTCCGGAATTTCGTAGCACCATTCGTTCCAGAGTTTTTGCTTGTCTTCTGACATAGGTGAATCCCACTCATTCTCCTCAACCCACAAAGCCTGGAACAGCATTTTTGCTCGCACGGTGAACGGGTTAAGGAAGCCGAGAGGGTCGTAAATCCTGGCTGCAGCTTGCAGTACGTTGCGTTTGGTGCCTGTGAGGCGATCGACGTAGTTGAGGATTGAGTCTAAACTACACGAAAGTGTATCCTCGCTTTTGTCCCACACCGTCCCAAGCACCTTTGTCGTCTTGCAGTCACTGTTCGGGACAACCCCCTCCTCTGGAGCAAAAACGTCTTGAAGAGTTGCACAGTTAGAAGCCCACTTGCATAGGCGCATTTTCGCTTTCTCAGTTATGTCATTTGCTTCCCTGTAGAGCTTAATTGCTGACTCAACGTCCGCTGCTCCGGTCAGAAGGTCGTCAACATAGAATGATGAGGCCAGGGCCTCAGTCGTCTTCTGCAGACCACCGGTGACGCAGTTGAAATGATACAGTAGCTTTGCCGCAAGCAGGAATGGACTAGCCGATGTGCCGAAAGGTACACGCTGCATCCGCCATTCCACAATATTCGTACTGAGGGTTAAGTTCTTCCGCTGCGGCACATGGTCAAACCATAAGGAACGCAAGGCATCCCTATCGCGTTCGTCAACGCTGATCTGCAGAAAAGCCTTTTCTATGTCCGCAGTAATTCCAATTGAGTGCATTCTGAAGCGGATCAATACGTCCAACAAGTCTCGTTGCACCTTTGGCCCCTTTTCTAGGTGGTCGTTGAGAGATGTACAAGAGCCAGAATGCGATGACGCGTCAAAGACGACCCGCATTTTTGTTGATGTTGACTGAGGTCGGATGACCTCACGATGGGGCATGTAGTACACTCGTTTGGATGACTTCGACCCAGATGCAGGCACCGGTTCAGCATGGCCGCTCAGCAGATAGACCCGACTATTTTTGTCGTACTCCGTAATCAGCTCGTCTTCATGTGCCAGCCGATTTACCAACCGCCTCAGTCTTTTCTCCGCAATATCGCGATTGTCACGCAAGGGGACTTCGATGTGCTTCCAGGGGAGGCACACCTCATAACGCCCGTTGGCAATCTTTGTGGTACGCTGGAACTCTGCAGTACTTCATTACTCGCAGCCGTTGGTGAGGGGTTTTCGTTGATGCCTGTGTTTTCGACCTCCCAAATTCGCCGTATCTCTTCGTCTTGTATGGTCATGCAGTTAACGTTTGTCCTCAGCACTATGAGGCTGTCAGCTTGCCGTGCGATGAGAGACTTCGTAGCACTTGGGCCCTGGAAGGTCCAACCCAACTTAGTCTTTACCGCAACCAGTTCTTGCTGTCTTCCATAGCAGCGGATTTCTCCTGAGATTAGTTTTGACACTTGATCAGATCCGACTAGTAGACTGATTCCACTGACTTGAGGGATGCTAGGAAAAGCAACAATGTCGGCGATCTGCTCCCCGCAGTCCCCCAGTTCCACCACATGTTCACTGTCAACTGGTGATTCTTCGATGTCTTTACAAATCAGAGGTACAACGATGGTCGCAAGAGTAATCTCTTCATGACCGTACTGGCTCCTAACAGTCACCTCCACCACGCTCCGCTTGATAGGCGTGCAGTCCGATCCCGAGGCGAACGCATGGATGCCGATCATCACTTGTGCCACCTCCTTCAAACCAAGTTCTTGGGCGAGGTCCTCGCAGATGAACGTCCTGAAACTTCCACTGTCCACGATACCTCGAATGTACAGGCACTTGGAGTTCGCCACTGCCCATGCGCGAAATGTTTGTAGGAGGACAGTGCTCAGATGGGAGACCGCTGTCATTAGCCCAGGAGCTTCTAACGTGTGCGAAGCGTTCGTGGCCTGTCCGCCTTCGATCGGTTTGGGCTTCCAGTTAGGGTCGCACATAGTGTCCACGTGCCGACCACCGCATTTTGAGCATTTCCCCCTGAACCGACACTCTTTAGAACTGTGGTAGCTTTTCGTACGTCCAAAGCAGCGTCGGTTCTTAGCGATAGCCTTCTTTTTATCCTCCAATGGTACGTCAGCCTTGCATGTCTCCGTTTTGTGAGATTTTTCATTACAGAAGATGCAGCTCAGTAGACCCGCCGTTGTCCGGCTGAGCAAGGCAAGGGCTGATGGCGTACCAGCATGATCCTTGGTAGTGGTCTCCCGCTGTTTGCGCTGCTTGTCGTCCTGCTGGACACATAATCCACTTTTCTCTCTGCTTTCAACCTCTTTCTTCAAGAATCCAAGAAGCTTGTTCAGCTCTTCCGAACAGGCTAAAGAGGCCGCGTTTTCGTCTTCGGAGGCAGGGGACTGGTCGTTTGTTGCAGGAGATGATGTCTCGCCTTGGGCATGTCCACGGTAATAATCTAGTCGAAGGTCGGGTGGCAGTGCAGCCAGCAATATCTCCGTCATCATTGACGAATAAGTTACAGTTGGGACTCCCAATGAGCGCAGTCCACAGGCATTTGTTTGTACGTAGTCGTACAGCCTCCGCAGAGCCGCCGTGTCCACCGAAGATCTGACACGTGGGAGCGTCCTCAGTTTCTCTAAGTATTGCCTCTCGAGTCTTCCTTTATCTCCGAAACGTTGAGTGAGCAAGGCAATCGCGTCGTCATAGGCCGCCTCAGTAGTTTGGAGCCCAGACAGGGCTGCAGCAGCAGGTCCCAGAAGCAGTGAACGAAGGTAGTGAAACTTGTCACGTTTACTTAGCTTCCTGTTTTCGTGTATGTTTGCCTTGTATTGCTCCCAGAAGGGCTGCCATTCTGCAAGATCGCCACGAAACTTCATGAGCTGGAGGCGTTGTAGCTTGACGCCAGAGCCAGTCGGTGCCGTCAGGGACCCGATCGTTGTCGGTACCGCTGGTGTAGAGTCCGATGCAGTTGCTACCTGAAGCTGTTCGTAGGTCCGAGTTAACTTGGCAATATACTCTGTGATCTTTTCTTCATACTGTAGCACAGATGCATAATCCGTGTCGAACTCTTCAGCGGGAGTGTGCTCCTCAACTTCACGATCCAGGGCATAGAGTTCCTTGCTGCATTGAATCAGCTTCTCCAGGAGAACGTGAATAGCCAACGCTGTAGTGTTGCGGTCCTGAAGTGCCGCAGCAGCGTCGTTAGTAACCTTCGTGACTTGCGCTCTCCTTGCTCCACGCTTGCTCCTAAGCCTCTCCGGATCGTTCGTATTAGGCATGACTGAAGGGCTCGTTCGATGCTGTGGATTTCCTTGTTCTCCGTATCCCGGGTTTCGGCACCACTTTTGTTAATTACCTTGAGCGGGAACGGCGTTGCATCCACAAGAATGCCCCAAGTTAGCCCCGAAAAGATAGGCCAGAGAGACTCAGTCTAAAAAACTACTTGGAGCTTTACTCCTACGTGTCACACAACCCAACAAGAAAGTAAGAAAGTGAAGAAGTCATTCGATGTCACGTGGTTCATGATATCGCTTCAACGTCGTCGTCCAATGATAGTCCTTTTTAAACATATTTACACACAGGCGATTACCGTTCAGCGCCGCGCAGATAAACAGTGACGAAGACACAAAATGCAGGCTGGCTGGAACTCTCGATATTCTGGTGTTGACCGTATGTATTCTTACTTGATCAGAGGGCGTGTGTCAAGGGGGCGAACTAGTAAGTCTGGCAAAGGTTAGGAATATCGACGCTTCAATTGTATTTCAACAACAACAAAAAAAAAAGCTCACGAAAATTCACGAAGACTACAGTAACTGTTACCTTGTATTCAGCGGTGCACAGAGCTCCAGAGAAAGTAAAATTAAAAACTTTTGCCATATGAGTACGAATGAGAAAATATGTACAACAGGGATACAACAATATTTTGGAGCTGGCGTCCATCATGACTAAAGCCAACGCCAGTATTAATGTTGTAGCAAAGTACAAAAAGGTTCAATCGACGGACGGTTACGCAATTGTAACCCGACGTGAGCTCTGTGTTAGTCGATGTTTCATGTTTCATATAATGTAATGGTTCATCATCATAAGACATTCATCATAACTGACGCTGTAAAATGACACTCGCGTCCAGATTTTGAACGACAGATCCCGCGCAAATTGAGATAGGCGCGTGAAATTTTAAAATATGATACGGGAATAAATTTTCTATTCTATCTATTCTATCGTTTGACTTCAAGATCCCGTTTCTGGACCGATCGACGGCCAACAATTCGTGTACTTATATAACGCGTCGTGCCGTTCACAATAACCATAGCATGTCAATGGCCGTCGACGAGGCTAGAGTCAGGTGTATTTCCAAACTCTGTACCAAGTTTCATCAACCTACAGCAAGCAGCGAGCGAGAAAGAGCAGTTAAGCGTACTGGGAATTTTCGTTGAGAACGCCTGGAGTACGCGCGTTTTCACCGGCCGACCTTGATATTGCTCGCTTGCATTTTACTTCCACGTTCATCAATTTCTCGGGTGAGTCTACCGTGATCCGCCCTTAACAGCTGACGACGTAAAGCAACACTTCATGGTCAAACACACGAAGTCCATGTTCGTTGTTCAAACTCACTCTGTGCGATCACCTTTACGGAGTATTTGGCTTGCATGCAAAGCATTGTCAAAGCGTGTACCTTCGTGCGCCAGCCTCCGAGGTAACGCTAGGCCACGGAGGAGAAGTAAGGAGAACGAACTCTCCCGAGCCGCCGTTGAGAAAGCGTGATCTCGATTCCTCGAGTCTAATTGTGGCCGCGGCGCGGCGCTCGCGCTCCGTCAAGTACTTGCTCCTCTGGAATAAGGTTGCTGTTATGCACTCTTTCAGATGTACTTGTGTGTCCAGTGGAAGCAGAAAAAAATATTTTGATAAGTAAACACGCTTATCGTGTATCAAAGAACGATCTCTCCGTGAATGTTTCGCCTACAGTTTTTGTTAGTGCAAAGCGAGAAGCTTTTATTTTAGAATGCGGGGAAGCGGCTGTGAAGGGGTCTCCGCGTTGGCTGGACAACTGGAATGTCTCCGTAAGCGTGGTGCTCTCGCAGTCAAGAAGCTATTCTCTTTTTTCTTTTTTATTTGCGATAAAACACGACACCCGAAGAAGCACAAAGGTTGTTATCCGACATCGTACAGGATGGTACGCGTATTTACATCACCGCCAACGCACGACCACGAGATGTACATTCATAATGGTTTGCATTGATCAGTATTAGTTCCCGGGAACGCCTCGCAGTGTAGGGCAATGATGTCATTGGGCTAGTTAATCCGCATTTGCATTCTAGCTGTTGCACGAGAGCTTTGTCGCGTGTGCACAACGCTTTGGGAAACAGGAGCTTTTTGTCGTAATTGTGATGCATCCGCTGGGATAGAGAGTTACATATTTCGCATGCCACCATACACGAATTTAATACCAAGGTACCAGAACGCACTTCTGTCGCAGGTTTTGCACACGCGCGGTACAGGATTCAGTGCATGCACTTCCTGTTTCTCGAAGACGATTTTCATCTTGGTGTACCGGAGGGGGAGGGGGGGGGGTAAATCCCATATCTACTGGAATTTGGGGCTTTTTAGCTTTTCTGGCAGGTATATATTGGTGGTGTTGCATTATTGCTCCTTTTTTTTTTTTGTGGTGGTGGTAAAATATCCGGTGCAACGCTTTGAGCAGCATGCTTGTACAGAAGTAACTTGAAACTGAACACCAAAGCGATAGTGTATAATGTAGAAGTAATGTGTTGTTCAAGATTTCAGTGTTCGTCAACATAAATTAGAGACTAGATACCGACTTACTTTGCAGTTCCCAAAAGCGAGCGATTGGCATGCATGACAAGATATAAGAAAATAAGTGCCACAACCTTCGGAACCGCGCCGTGTCTTATCATCAGAGCGTCCCGCCCCTCCTTGTACTCACACACACAAAGGTCTCTTAACTGCTTGACACGTACGGAGATAAAACTTTCTCAGTCCCAGCTTATGCAACGACCCACATAACGCGCGATTCCGGAAAGGTCGCATCCGGCGACTTTCGATTACACAGCTTCTAACTTTCTTTCTTCCCTCCTGAGTTTCTTTTCTCCATACCACTCAAATGTGGCTTTTCGGAACAACGTTTGCTTCCTTTTGGGTATGTTAGCGTGTTAGCGCAGCGGTCAAAGTACGCGCGCACCACAGGGAGAAGGGCACGATACCCGAGACGGCCGGGGAGAAGCGACAGAGGATTCCGTCGGAGGTATTCGACACTACACCTTTGGCAATGTAAGACGTTTGTCTTACGTATTAAAGATTCGTTTTTCTTTTCCTTCTTATTTCCGATTCCGTTTTTATCGGACAGGTAGCTTCCATCTATGAGACAAAAACGAGGTAGCAGAAACAAAAAACAAAAAAAAGAAAAAATAATTAACACAAAATATTAACTCGTTACTGGAGACACCGTTGTTTATGCTTATCAAAGAAACATTCGTTTTGAACGCTTTTTAGTAGAGCATTCGAGCACAAAGGGCGCATTGCCGTGCAGGCGATTTCGCGGAGCTAGTACCGGAGGGAACGCGGGCGCAGCGCCGCGGCCAACAATTGACTCGATAAATTGGGACGTCGTTTTTCAGCGGAGTTCGGTCTCCTTACTTCTCCTCCGTGCGCTAGGCTTAATTAGGGGCGTCACATTTTGGCAGATGGGTCTAAGTCGCCATCTTGCCATGTGTTTCGGCCCATTCCCGCGTAAAACAACGGGGATCGCCATCTTGTGGGACGGTTGTTGCCAACATCGAAAACTCTGTCACCTAGATCTGTACCGAAATAGAAATTATCTGCAAACAATGTGCACCGAGTATGCTATTTCTCAAAATAGCCACGTCAATCCGTATCCAATCCAGCGTGAGTTATGGCTGCCTTCGCTCCTCAGTGAGTGTGCGGATGTGTTCGCGGTATTTCCAATCACTGCGGACGTACGATACTGTGCGTTCTGTCAGTTGTGTCTGTGGACTGTGATGTTCGTTAAATATTGTGATGCTCGCCAGCCAGCCGAGGCTGCATTGGATGATGTAGAAGAAGGTGCCCAGCGTAACTCTACAACGACATTGTGCGAAGAAGTGGCTACATTTGTGCGTTCATACCCGTCGTCCTGCGCATGTTGGCTAAAACACTTCTTCGTTAGTGCGCAGATTATGTTTTGTGATTGCCAATGAACGGCAGTGCTTGAAGTAGGCAGCTTCGTTTTCACTTTCGCAAGTGAAGAATGTTTTCTGTGAGAAGTGCTTCGTGAAACAATTTTCTCCTGCAACGACCCTGAAAGCTATGTTGCGAAGGTTTGCGAGTGGAAATTGTTTCAAACGGTATTCGTAACTACAAATATTTTTGCGCCTAAGTTGTGGAATAATAACACACAGTGTATGATAGTGGTAGACTGGATTTATTCGCAAATATATATTTGGTAATCAGTTATATTTGATAAGGCAAGTTGCATAATCACTTCGAATCCCTCGCAAGTACTCCATGAATCAATTTCAACCTCCATTTAACTTTTCTCTTAAAAGTCTGGTTTGAAAGTGGAACCGCTTTCATGCACCTCTTTTTGTAACCGTCTTGTTCACGTCATCCCCTTCCACACTCAAAAAAAGGGGCTTAAGGACGGTGTGTGTTCAGCTGTATCGTAAAAGACCTTTCCCACCGTCCAGTCTGCTGACATTCATATTCACACGTAGCATATACCTTTCAGTTCTCCACGTATGCAAGCATATTGACGTAACATGGAAACGGATTGGTTGGTGATTCATATGAATGAACAGAAAGCCTGATTGACTAGACAGAAATTGAAGAACGGTTAAAACTTGGCCTGGTTGGTAACTCTGGGAAGAAATTTGCAGAATGCCATATTCGTATAGTTTATTCTATGCGACTCAAGTGTGATAAGGTATATATCGGGCAATCATCAAGGCGCATAAACAGAGCGAGTGTTTGGGCTGGTTGATACAGCACTGGGGGTTTTTAATTCAAAGGTACATGAACACTCGTTTAAAAGAACATTCAACTAATGCCTCTAATAGATATGGTGCATTGGGGGACCACTTATAGACATGTGTGGGATGTCAGGCAGAATTCCAAAAAGCAAAAATTTTGTTCAGGTGTAAAAAACAAGGTAGCCTTCTCTTTAAGCAGGTAGTAACTTTGTCAATAACCCCAGTATTTATCTTTCCCAAAACATATCAGCATTCATGTCGACCAGTTAATGATGACGGTTGTGTGTGCGAGAGATGGTGGTGTAAACAGGAAGTCCAACACGAGAGCGAATAAAGGGGGAGAGGAGGGTTCTTATGTATTTAAGCCCTCGTTTCACAAAATAAATTCTTTGGTTGGTAGTTCAGTGTGGTGTCCTCGTCTTTTTTGTGTTCCGTTCTCGTCTTTTCCTGCACTGAGGGTTTTATCGTTTTTAACTATATTAGACGTAAGATGTGAAACCGTCATTATGTTCACAAAGCATATGCAGAAATGAAGTTTACTTTGCTATAGATCACTGATTATAGATTTCTTAACAAAAGTTTATTTGCTTCGCTTTCACATGAGTCGAGGTATGCATAAAATTAAGGAATCTGTGCAGCAGTAAAAGATAAGTAAATGGTTTGTATTACACGTTACTAATATCTGCAAAATTCATATTCACCCACCCATATGCTTGTTGCTTTTTCCACACAAACGCTTCATGCTTGATAGAAGTGAAATGTGTAACACCGTCATTGCGTACACAAAATGTGTGCACACATAGTGGCATTACTTTGCTGGACGTAATTACTTATTGTTTTGAAGTAAAATTTGTTTATGTATGGACGTGTACAACATATCTGGCCTGAGTTCTGTCATGCACCATGATCGTTGCCTGTGTCTGAATGGCACGTCGTTCCGAGGACCTTTGAAATCACGTGCACTGTGCCTCAGTAAAATATGTCACTTGTGCACTTCCAAAGCGTTGTCTCTATGCGAAGATAAAAAATGCACAGGTGACAAGTGATTGCAAAGCAACATATGCGCTTTGCTTGTATGTATATGCTCATCACAGTGAAGAATATTTTCTCCAATAAGGAGGGATAAGCTATATTGAGACTGCTTTCCATAAGCAGAAGTATGCTGTTCCCACTGTGGTCAACCACCATACCAATGTACGCTTACTGTAGGCTACTCGTTTTGGTGCAGGAAGAGGGCAGGCTACTCACAAGCGTGCTGTGAGAGTTCGTCACTGCTGTAACTTAGAAATGACCTGCTTGAGTAATGAGAGAGAGAGAGAGAGCGCGTTATTTATACGATAATTACTATATAGGAAAAGAGGAAGCATCAAGTCATTGATCTGTAACATTTTGGCATTTGTCTTCTGTTTTTCTTTTTCTTTTCTTTTCTTTGCTATGCCTTCCCCTCTGGTCCATAGCGGGTTTACATCAGGATTGTGCCATCGAGGTGTGGTCCACATTTCGTGATCTTTGGACGTCTGCGTTTATCAATTAGGTTTTACCCTTTGCAGTATTTTAATGCGGAGTGTTTAGCGTTCCATCCTCCCCCTCCTTTGCGAATATATCAAAAACATTTCAGAAAGCTTTTGGCTCAACATGTAGTTCCAGATGTGTATGTAGCAGATGTGTATGTAGCACGCCAAAACCCGCAACCAGGAAACCGAAACTGTCACACTATCTTGTCTATGCGTTACAATGCGAGCGTTACAACAATCGTGTCAAAGACAACATGGGTTAGTTATTACTAATTTTCACCCGTTTACTGCATCATTTTTAAATAAATTCGTTTGTTTAAGCAAATATGACAAAAAGACAACAGCGGCGTTTTGGGCCGCCGTAACGGGCGAACTTCGGGTTTCCGGGTCTGGCAACGGCGTTTCACAAGATGGCAACCTCCGCTGTGTGATGCTGATTTAACGGCAGCTTGACCCACCTGCATTTTGGCGAAGTTCGGTCTCCTTACTTCTCCTCCGTGGTGCGCTGCTTGCGGCAAGAAAAGGGGGAAGGGAACACTCTTCTTGTTGTGAATGACAATGCACTGCAATGAATTGCCATAATTAAATTAAAATACCTTTCAAAGAGCAATTGTAAATTAAAAAGTATTTCAAGGAACTGAAAATATAAATATTTTTTAACAATTATTTTGGTGAGACACGAAACCCGTCCCGATCGGACGGTTGCATATGCATGGCTGAATCAGTACAATCCGGCGCCATCTTTGGTTTGGTGAGCTCGATATGGTGAGCTAGCTCACCATAAGCTCGGTGCACTTGCCGTTTGCACGTGAGATAACAGTTTTATTCGCACGCGTCCCGTTTCTCAGAATGTGTTGTATGTGTTGGGGGGGGGGGGGATTGCGGAGCAGCAGTGGGATATTTTGCCTGAAACGGCTATAGCGGATCCGAGAATAGGAGCGAGCCTTTTCACAGAACCCAGACAATCAAGATGCCAGCGCTGCCGTGTCCTCGTTGTGTACTTGGAGAGAAGAAGAACCTGCGATTGCGGACCAAATTTCGGTGAGCTTATACGAGTATATGTGTGAATGAATTTCGTGTCTTAAATAATCTCTCTTCACAGTGCCACAGCGTGGAAGAGACGAATACGCTGAAGGAACTGGGGCGAGCCGTGGCAAGCAGTACCTGCTCGAAAAGAAGAAGACACAAGTTGCAGTGCAGGCCGCGTCACCTAAAACAGTCACCTAGTCTAACTTCATGCTTAACCGTATGCTTTCAAACTGGCGCAATGAGATCTGCCTTTTAACTCTGCAACCTTACACGTTTTCCTCTATGTAACCGATCTGTTGTTTTCTTGCCTGGACATACAGCATGTGTGCAGAAAAAGGAAAACCAGGACCTGAACTGTCAGCTGGACACCTCGGAGAACACAATCTGTATGTGTTGTGGATGCAGCAGAGAACTGTAGCAACATGAGGTGCTTTTGAATTTTCCTCACATCTGCAGCCGGGATTGTGAACACATTGCAGAGCTCTCCTGCCTAAAGCCCAACAAAGGAGCAGGAATTTTCGTTTCGTGTGGCAAGGTATATTACATCCATTACCATACTGAGTCATAACCTGTTCTCTCTATGTAAGTATTATAGAAGTAAGTTCTCAGGTATGGGATTGCAGTTTTGTAATTTAGCTATATCATATGCGTAAATTATACTGTGCTATTTCCCTGTTGAAGAAATTTCTGATGAAACTGGTATACAGCACATTCGGGGCCATACAGTAATTCATGACTACCTGTGCACATGGTAGTCACGTACTAAGGTCATGTACTGAGAATGTGACTTCGGTCAAACCGTTGCATATATCAGAACCGCTCCACTTCAGAAGATTGCTTATAAACAGGGCGTTTAATTTTATGCGATACCACAGATGCAGTTTTTGCTGGTCTGATCTACGTGTAAGCAAATATATTGTTTCAGGTAGTATAGCACTGCCAGACGGCTACTTAATTAAAATGCATTAATTAAATTTACTTAACTACATTAATTAAATAAATTGGACGTTTTTTGGGTGTACTTAGATCAGCAGAACGTGAGGCAGTTCTTGTTGATAGGACCACGTCTCGTGAATTATTTATGGTGCGATTTTTCTTTTGCAATGCCGAAAGCAAGGCAAAACTGTGGAAGAACCGCAGGTACTACACTACCATTTCTTTCTGAGAGCCAAATGCTTCGACTAAAATTTGCCCCAGATTGGTGTGACAGCTGGCTGTGGTCCAGATACGTGGCAATGCCATCGGGAGTCAAACTGCAATCAGCTCGATCAAGCAGTCATTTCAAATTTCGGCACGTTTCATCACAACACAAGACCATTTGATGTGCGTGGTGGTTGTACTTCCATCTTGTGTACGTGTTCGACTGAGCCCATGTACATTAGTTGCAGAATTTCTGAAAAAATTGGCTTACTGTAAACAAGGACAGCCTTCCTTTATGCTGTCATTGTTTTGCCGAAAAAGTTTCAATTAAGAAATATTGATGAATTTTCATTTTCATTTCACATCTAGTGGTTTGGTATATATATATAAATGTTACTAAATAGCAAGTCTGCCTGGACGTGAAATCCACCTACAAACACTGCATCAATTCACTCATCATAGCTTTTAGATAAACCGCTGTACCGAAGGAAAATAATCCTGTTTTTTGCATGTTTTGTAGCATTCATGTTTGTGTCTACATCTTACAGTGCGTGCAGTATGCACCTCACTTTTTGTATTTTTGCTTAAAATAGTACTAAGGGTGGATGTTTATCATGTCTAGAATGTCATGTCTAGACTTGAGCTTTTATTTGTGAACATAGGTTGCACCCGGTGTCATTTTTATGTATGTACATGCACTTTGTATTTTCAGAGGAGACACGTAGAAGATACCCTTTTGCATGAGATACACAACTGAAGAGGAGCCCCTCCCCCCCTCGTTGCTCTCAATGGAGCCAAAAGTAGTGTGAATGAAAAGCTTGTTCATCATATGGCTGTTTTATGTGCTTGCATGATACATTCATGGCGCTAAAACACGACACGCCTCTCACTGAATTCTAAAGAAAAGCGATAGAAACTCTCTCCAATAGCAGCTCATTAGAGTTTCTATAGAATTACCGTCGCCAATATTCCGTAGGAAATCAGTAGAGGCACGTCAGGACTTCATATGAATTTCTATAGACACTCTATGGAGCATTTGTCTCTATATAGGGTCAATACAATAGAGTTCCTTTAGAAAATCATTTCACATTTTGGGAAGGAAGATCTTCAGTCATTTACATTTTAATAAACATAATACAGCACATTGTAGCTAAGATGCACGTGGTTTCAAGTTGCATTCTTTCCTTTGTATAAGCTTATTTGCTTAGTGTCCATTTGTTCATTGCGGACTTCCTCTTACTGTCTGCTATAGATCAATACAGAAAGCGAGCAGACAATGATCAGTGCTGCTGCTTGCTGTGGCATAGCAGAGCGAACTCACTCATGAAGGCCCTCATGAATGCCCCTCACGCTCACCTCACGCTTTTGAGGTGAGGGTGAGTGAGGGCAAGCCCGCGATCAGGCCATCCGTGAGTGCACTCATGAGGTTCTTACCCTCATGAGGTCTCCTGTGAGTGCACGCATGAGGTCTGAGGGGCGCCAGGTCTGCGTGAGTGAAGTCAATGGTGAGGCCTGAGGGGTGTGAGGTCAGTATGAGTGTGTAGCAGCCCCAACGGTGTCACCATAATCTTCGTTCAACGTCTCGCGCCCGCGCAACCGCGGACAATAAACCAGTTGGGCTCTCGCCGTCAAACCAGCCGGTTCTCTTTCTGTCTCCTTGATTTCCAACAACTGGTAACCCGACCATTCTAGAACCTTGGCCCGTGCTCCGCCATGTCTCCCGGGGACCAAGTCAGTTCTGCTTCATCCCCGACGTCTTCACTGGCTGCCGTGGCCGTGAAGCTGCCCCCGTATTTCGACCGAAACCCAGCTGTCTGGTTTCTCCAAGCCGAGGCTCAATTTAACCTGGCTGGCATAACCGCGCAACAGGCCAAGCTTTACCACAGGGATTGCCATGCTGTGTTAGAGACTGGTGTTCGCACCAGAAACGTGTAATGTATCCTGGATGCTTCTGTGATGCTTGTCGTGATAGCCACGTCATGGCAATGTCAATTTCCGAATAACGGATACCACTTTACACATACTGTATAAGTGTTTTTTTTTTTGCGTGGAAAATATCTTCGCATTTTGATAGACCACTGGCTCAAAAAGTTTCGCGGACACTTAAAGTCCCGTCATACCATCTCTAATTAGGCTCTGACGGTTACCCTTCTGGTCCCCCTTGTGAGGCCATAGGTTCTACACACACGCCAACGAAAAAATTGTGAATGAAGTCGGCCTAGGTGTGACGGTGGCATTGCTTGACTGGGTTGCCAGTGTGCATTTTCATACTTGCATGTAAACCACACACACGCCAACGAAAAGGCGACAAAGGCGGAAAAATCGCGAAAGAAGTCGGTCCATGCTCAAAAATGCGCGCCAAACAGTAGACGTGGAACAGAACAACAAGAAGGGGACAGCGCACACTCGCAACTAACTTTTATTTATGAAGACCATAACCAGGGAAACCACAACAAAAAAGAACAGAAACAACCGCGCCCCCTACAACACCCTCTCCAGGAAAGCGATAACTTCAGCTCTTACTCCCTCTGCTGCGAATGAAGTCTACGACATCCTGGCACGACCCCCCCCCCCCCTTCTACGCCCGATGACCAGCTCAAGCAAGCTCTACTCCAGCGCACGACATCATGAAGCAACTCACGCCTGCAGCAGCTTTTCTCGAAAGAAGAGCTCGGGGACCGCAGGCCCTCCCAGTTACTGCGGCGCATGCAACAGCTGCTCCGCGACCAGCTTCCGTGGACGATGCCCTTCTGCGTGAGCTCTTTCTTCAACGCCTCCCGCAGAATCCACAAATGGTCCTGGCCACAGCAGCCGACATGACTCTCGACCAGCTGGCACTCTTGCTGACGCGGTTATGGAGGTGGCCAATCCAGCTGTAGCTGATGTGTCCCCTTCATTGCCCCTTTCGGAACCTGTCCGCCCCCAACCGCCTCAGCTCTCGCGGTCCACAGTGAGGACCTTTGTCGCGAGTTCCGCTCCCTTGCCGCGCTATCATCTTCGTTCAACATCTCGCGCCCGCGCAACCGCGTCCACAGCCAAGCCCGATAGCCAAGTGTCCTGGGCAAAGCTCAGGAGGCTTTGCTGTGTTCCCAGCGCGACGGAGACGAAATTACTAAAAACGGGCACACCAGCACCTTTAAAGTGCACCCTGCCGGTAGTTGGGTCGTTGGAACCATATCACGAAGTAATCAGTCAGCTCAGAAGGCTTTCCTGTGTACCCAGCGTGACGTAGTCGAAATTGGTAAAAACGTGCACACCAGCACTTCAAAGTGCACCCTGCCAGTAGTTGGGTCACTGGAAGCATATCACAAAGCAATCAGTCAGCTCAGGACGCTTTGCTGTGTTCCCAGCGAGACGTAGACGAAATTCCTAAAAAGGTGCACAGCAGCCCTTTAAAGTTTACCCTGCCGGTATTTGGGTCGTTGGAATACCACCAAGTAATCAGCCCGCTCAGGACGCTTCGCTGTGTTGCCAGCGCGACGTACACGTAATTCCCAAAAAACGTGCACACCAGCACTTGAAAGTGCACCCTGCCGGTAGTTCGGTCGCTGGAGCCATATCACCAAATAATCAGTCAGCTCAGGACGCTTTGCTGTGTACCCAATGCGATGTAGACGAAATTGATAAAAACGTGCACACCAGCTCTTTAAAGTGCACCCTGCGGGTAGTTGGGTCGCTGGAACCATATCACCAAATAATCAGTCAGCTCAGGACGCTTTGCTGTGTACCCAGCGTGATGTAGTCGAAATCGGTAAAAACGGGCACACCACCCTGCCGGTAGTTGGGTCGCTGGACCCATATCACGATGTAATCAGTCAGCTCAGGAGACTTTGTTGTGTTCCCAGCGTCACGTAGACGAAATTGCCAAAAACGGGCACATCAGCCCTTCAAAGTGCACCCTGCGGGTAGTTGGTTCGCTGGAACCATATCGCCAAATAATCAATTAGCTGAGGACGCTTTGCTCTGTTCCCAGCGCGACGTAGACGAAATTGCAAAAAACGGGCACACCACCCTGCCGGTAGTTGTGGACCCATATCACGATGTAATCAGTCAGCTCAGGAGCCTTTTTGTGTTCCCAGCGCGACGTAGACGAAATTGCCAAAAACGGGCACATCAGCCCTTCAAAGTGCACCCTGCGGGTAGTTGGTTCGCTGGAACCATATCGCCAATATTCAATCAGCTGAGGACGCTTTGCTGTGTTCCCAGCGCGACGTAGACGAAATTGCAAAAAACGGTCACACCAACCTGCCGGTAGTTGGGTCGCTGGACCCATATCACGATGTAATCAGTCAGCTCAGAAGGCTTTCCTGTGTACCCAGCGTGACGTAGTCGAAATTGGTAAAAACGTGCACACCAGCACTTCAAAGTGCACCCTGCCAGTAGTTGGGTCACTGGAAGCATATCACAAAGCAATCAGTCAGCTCAGGACGCTTTGCTGTGTTCCCAGCGAGACGTAGACGAAATTCCTAAAAAGGTGCACAGCAGCCCTTTAAAGTTTACCCTGCCGGTATTTGGGTCGTTGGAATACCACCAAGTAATCAGCCCGCTCAGGACGCTTCGCTGTGTTGCCAGCGCGACGTACACGTAATTCCCAAAAAACGTGCACACCAGCACTTGAAAGTGCACCCTGCCGGTAGTTCGGTCGCTGGAGCCATATCACCAAATAATCAGTCAGCGCAGGACGCTTTGCTGTGTACCCAATGCGATGTAGACGAAATTGATAAAAACGTGCACACCAGCTCTTTAAAGTGCACCCTGCGGGTAGTTGGGTCGCTGGAACCATATCACCAAATAATCAGTCAGCTCAGGACGCTTTGCTGTGTACCCAGCGTGATGTAGTCGAAATCGGTAAAAACGGGCACACCACCCTGCCGGTAGTTGGGTCGCTGGACCCATATCACGATGTAATCAGTCAGCTCAGGAGACTTTGTTGTGTTCCCAGCGCCACGTAGACGAAATTGCCAAAAACGGGCACATCAGCCCTTCAAAGTGCACCCTGCGGGTAGTTGGTTCGCTGGAACCATATCGCCAAATAATCAATTAGCTGAGGACGCTTTGCTCTGTTCCCAGCGCGACGTAGACGAAATTGCAAAAAACGGGCACACCACCCTGCCGGTAGTTGTGGACCCATATCACGATGTAATCAGTCAGCTCAGGAGCCTTTTTGTGTTCCCAGCGCGACGTAGACGAAATTGCCAAAAACGGGCACATCAGCCCTTCAAAGTGCACCCTGCGGGTAGTTGGTTCGCTGGAACCATATCGCCAATATTCAATCAGCCGAGGACGCTTTGCTGTGTTCCCAGCGCGACGTAGACGAAATTGCAAAAAACGGTCACACCAACCTGCCGGTAGTTGGGTCGCTGGACCCATATCACGATGTAATCAGTCAGCTCAGGAGACTTTGTTGTGTTCCCAGCGCGACGTAGACGAAATTGCCAAAAACGGGCACATCAGCCCTTCAAAGTGCACCCTGCGGGTAGTTGGTTCGCTGGAACCATATCGCCAAGTAATCAATCAGCTGAGGACGCTTTGCTGTGTTCCCAGCGCGACGTAGACGAAATTGCAAAAAACGGTCACACCAACCTGCCGGTAGTTGGGTCGCTGGACCCATATCACGATGTAATCAGTCAGCTCAGGAGACTTTGTTGTGTTCCCAGCGCGACGTAGACGAAATTTCCAAAAACGGGCACATCAGCCCTTCAAAGTGCACCCTGCGGGTAGTTGGTTCGCTGGAAGCATATAGCCAAGTAATCAATTAGCTGAGGACGCTTTGCTCTGTTCCCAGCGCGACGTAGACGAAATTGCAAAAAACGGGCACACCACCCTGCCGGTAGTTGGGTCGCTGGACCCATATCACGATGTAATCAGTCAGCTCAGGAGACTTTGTTGTGTTCCCAGCGCGACGTAGACGGATATGCTAAAAACGGGCACATCAGCCCTTCAAAGTGCACCCTGCGGGTAGTTGGTTCGCTGGAACCATATCGCCAAGTAATCAATCAGCTGAGGACGCTTTGCTCTGTTCCCAGCGCGACGTAGACGAAATTGCAAAAAACGGGCACACCACCCTGCCGGTAGTTGCGTCGCTGGACCCATATCACGATGTAATCAGGCAGCTCAGGAGACTTTGTTGTGTTCCCAGCGCGACGTAGACGAAATTGCCAAAAACGGGCACATCAGCCCTTCAAAGTGCACCCTGCGGGTAGTTGGTTCGCTGGAACCATATCGCCAAGTAATCAATTTGCTGAGGACGCTTTGCTCTGTTCCCCGCGCGACGTAGACGAAATTGCAAAAAACGGGCACACCACCCTGCCGGTAGTTGGGTCGCTGGACTCATATCACGATGTAATCAGTCAGCTCAAGAGACTTTGTTGTGTTCACAGCGCGATGTAGACGAAATTGCCAAAAACGGGCACATCAGCCCTTCAAAGTGCACCCTGCCGGTAGTTGGTTCGCTGGAACCATATCGCCAAGTAATCGATCAGCTGAGGACGCTTTGCTGTGTTCCCAGCGCGACGTAGACGAAATTGCAAAAAACGGGCACACCACCCTGCCGGTAGTTGGGTCGCTGGACCCATATGACGATGTAATCAGTCAGCTCAGGAGACTTCGTTGTGTTCGCAGCGCGACGTAGACGAAATTGCCAAAAACGGGCACATCAGCCCTTCAAAGTGCACCCTGCGGGTAGTTGGTTCGCTGGAACCATATCGCCAAGTAATCAATTAGCTGAGGACGCTTTGCTCTGTTCCCAGCGCGACGTAGACGAAATTGCAAAAAACGGGCACACCACCCTGCCGGTAGTTGGGTCGCTGGACCCATATCACGATGTAATCAGTCAGCTCAGGAGACTTTGTTGTGTTCCCAGCGCGACGTAAACGAAATTGCCAAAAACGGGCACATCGGCCCTTCAAGTGCACCCTGCGGGTAGTTGGTTCGCTGGAACCATTTCGCCAAGTAATCAATCAGCTGAGGACGCTTTGCTGTGTTCCCAGCGCGACGTAGACGAAACTGCAAAAAACGGGCACACCAACCTGCCGGTAGTTGGGTCGCTGGACCCATATCACGATGTAATCAGTCAGCTCAGGAGACTTTGTTGTGTTCCCAGCGCGACGTAGACGAAATTGCCAAAAACGGGCACATCAGCCCTTTAAAGTGCACTCTGCCGGTAGTTGGTTCGCTGGAACCATATCGCCAAGTAATCAATTAGCTGAGGACGCTTTGCTCTGTTCCCAGCGCGACGTAGACGAAATTGCAAAAAACGGGCACACCACCCTGCCGGTAGTTGGGTCGCTGGACCCATGTCACGATGTAATCCGTCAGCTCAGGAGACTTTGTTGTGTTCCCAGCGCGACGTAGACGAAATTGCCAAAAACGGGCACATCAGCCCTTCAAAGTGCGCCCTGCCGGTAGTTGGTTCGCTGGAACCATATCGCCAAGTAATCAATCAGCTGAGGACGTTTTGCTGTGTTCCTAGCGCGACGTAGACGAAATTGCAAAAAACGGTCACACCAACCTGCCGGTAGTTGGGTCGCTGGACCCATATCACGATGTAATCAGTCAGCTAAGGAGACTTTGTTGTGTTCCCAGCGCGACGTAGACGAAATTGCCAAAAACGGGCACATCAGCCCTTCAAAGTGCACCCTGCGGGTAGTTGGTTCGCTGGAACCATATCGCCAAGTAATCAATTTGCTGAGGACGCTTTGCTCTGTTCCCCGCGCGACGTAGACGAAATTGCAAAAAACGGGTACACCACCCTACCGGTAGTTGGGTCGCTGGACCCATATCACGATGTAATCAGTCAGCTCAAGAGACTTTGTTGTGTTCACAGCGCGACGTAGACGAAATTGCCAAAAACGGGCACATCAGCCCTTCAAAGTGCACCCTGCGGGTAGTTGGTTCGCTGGAACCATATCGCCAAGTAATCAATTAGCTGAGGACGCTTTGCTGTGTTCCCAGCGCGACGTAGACGAAATTGCAAAAAACGGGCACACCACCCTGCCGGTAGTTGGGTCGCTGGACCCATATCACGATGTAATCAGTCAGCTCAGGAGACTTTGTTGTGTTCCCAGCGCGACGTAGACGAAATTGCCAAAAACGGGCACATCAGCCCTTTAAAGTGCACTCTGCCGGTAGTTGGTTCGCTGGAACCATATCGCCAGGTAATCAATTAGCTGAGGACGCTTTGCTCTGTTCCCAGCGCGACGTAGACGAAATTGCAAAAAACGGGCACACCACCCTGCCGGTAGTTGGGTCGCTGGACCCATATCACGATGTAATCCTTCAGCTCAGGAGACTTTGTTGTGTTCCCAGCGCGACGTAGAATTAAGAACGTACCCTGAAGAATAGAACGTACCCTGCGGGTAGTTGGTTCGCTGGAACCATATCGCCAAGTAATCAATCAGCTGAGGACGTTTTGCTGTGTTCCCAGCGCGACGTAGACGAAATTGCAAAAAACGGTCACACCAACCTGCCGGTAGTTGGGTCGCTGGACCCATATCACGATGTAATCAGTCAGCTAAGGAGACTTTGTTGTGTTCCCAGCGCGACGTAGACGAAATTGCCAAAAACGGGCACATCAGCCCTTCAAAGTGCACCCTGCGGGTAGTTGGTTCGCTGGAACCATATCGCCAAGTAATCAATTTGCTGAGGACGCTTTGCTCTGTTCCCCGCGCGACGTAGACGAAATTGCAAAAAACGGGCACACCACCCTGCCGGTAGTTGGGTCGCTGGACCCATATCACGATGTAATCAGTCAGCTCAAGAGACTTTGTTGTGTTCACAGCGCGACGTAGACGAAATTGCCAAAAACGGGCACATCAGCCCTTCAAAGTGCACCCTGCGGGTAGTTGGTTCGCTGGAACCATATCGCCAAGTAATCAATTAGCTGAGGACGCTTTGCTGTGTTCCCAGCGCGACGTAGACGAAATTGCAAAAAACGGGCACACCACCCTGCCGGTAGTTGGTTCGCTGGAACCATATCGCCAAGTAATCAATTAGCTGAGGACGCTTTGCTCTGTTCCCAGCGCGACGTAGACGAAATTGCAAAAAACGGGCACACCACCCTGCCGGTAGTTGGGTCGCTGGACCCATATCACGATGTAATCAGTCAGCTCAGGAGACTTTGTTGTGTTCCCAGCGCGACGTAGACGAAATTGCCAAAAACGGGCACATCAGCCCTTCAAAGTGCGCCCTGCCGGTAGTTGGTTCGCTGGAACCATATCGCCAAGTAATCAATTAGCTGAGGACGTTTTGCTGTGTTCCCAGCGCGACGTAGACGAAATTGCAAAAAACGGGCACACCACCCTGCCGGTAGTTGGGTCGCTGGAATCATATCACGATGTAATCAGTCAGCTAAGGAGACTTTGTTGTGTTCCCAGCGCGACGTAGACGAAATTGCCAAAAACGGGCAGATCAGCCCTTCAAAGTGCACCCTGCGGGTAGTTGGTTCGCTGGAACCATATCGCCAAGTAATCAATTTGCAGAGGACGCTTTGCTCTGTTCCCCGCGCGACGTAGACGAAATTGCAAAAAACGGGCACACCACCCTGCCGGTAGTTGGGTCGCTGGACCCATATCACGATGTCATCAGTCAGCTCAAGAGACTTTGTTGTGTTCACAGCGCGACGTAGACGAAATTGCCAAAAACGGGCACATCAGCCCTTCAAAGTGCACCCTGTCGGTAGTTGGTTCGCTGGAACCATATCGCCAAGTAATCAATCAGCTGAGGACGCTTTGCTGTGTTCCCAGCGCGACGTAGACGAAACTGCAAAAAACGGGCACACCACCCTGCCGGTAGTTGTGTCGCTGTACCCATATCACGATGTAATCAGTCAGCTCAGGAGACTTTGTTGTGTTCCCAGCGCGACGTAGACGAAACTGCAAAAAACGGGCACACCACCTGCCGGTAGTTGGATCGCTGGACCCATATGACGATGTAATCAGTCAGCTCAGGAGACTTCGTTGTGTTCGCAGCGCGACGTAGACGAAATTGCCAAAAACGGGCACATCAGCCCTTCAAAGTGCACCCTGCGGGTAGTTGGTTCGCTGGAACCATATCGGCAAGTAATAAATTAGCTGAGGACGCTTTGCTCTGTTCCCAGCGCGACGTAGACGAAATTGCAAAAAACGGGCACACCACCCTGCCGGTAGTTGGGTCGCTGGACCCATATCACGATGTAATCAGTCAGCTCAGGAGACTTTGTTGTGTTCCCAGCGCGACGTAGACGGAATTGCTCAAAACGGGCACATCAGCCATTCAAAGTGCACCCTGCGGGTAGTTGGTTGGCTGGAACCATATCGCCAAGTAATCAATCAGCTGAGGACGCTTTGCTCTGTTCCCAGCGCGACGTATACGAAATTGCAAAAAACGGGCACACCACCCTGCCGGTAGTTGGGTCGCTGGACCCATATCACGATGTAATCAGTCAGCTCAGGAGACTTTGTTGTGTTCCCAGCGCGACGTAGACGAAATTGCCAAAAACGGGCACATCAGCCCTTCAAAGTGCGCCCTGCCGGTAGTTGTTTCGCTGGAACCATATCGCCAAGTAATCAATCAGCTGAGGACGTTTTGCTGTGTTCCCAGCGCGACGTAGACGAAATTGCAAAAAACGGGCACACCACCCTGCCGGTAGTTGGGTCGCTGGACCCATATCACGATGTAATCAGTCAGCTAAGGAGACTTTGTTGTGTTCCCAGCGCGACGTAGACGAAATTGCCAAAAACGGGCACATCAGCCTTTCAAAGTGCACCCTGCCGGTAGTTGGTTCGCTGGAACCATATCGCCAAGTAATCAATTAGCTGAGGACGCTTTGCTGTGTTCCCAGCGCGACGTAGACGAAATTGCAAAAAACGGGCACACCACCCTGCCGGTAGTTGTGTCGCTGGACCCATATCACGATGTAATCAGTCAGCTCAGGAGACTTTGTTGTGTTCCCAGCGCGACGTAAACGAAATTGCCAAAAACGGGCACATCAGCCCTTTAAAGTGCACTCTGCCGGTAGTTGGTTCGCTGGAACCATATCGCCAAGTAATCAATTAGCTGAGGACGCTTTGCTCTGTTCCCAGCGCGACGTAGACGAAATTGCAAAAAACGGGCACACCACCCTGCCAGTAGTTGGGTCGCTGGACCCATATCACGATGTAATCAGTCAGCTCAGGAGACTTTGTTGTGTTCCCAGCGCGACGTAGACGAAACTGACAAAAACGGGCACATCAGCCCTTTAAAGTGCACTCTGCCGGTAGTTGGTTCGCTGGAACCATATCGCCAAATGATCAATCAGCTGAGGGCGCTTTGCTGTGTTCCCAGCGCGACGTAGACGAAATTGCAAAAAACGGGAACACCAACCTGCCGGTAGTTGGGTCGCTGGACCCATATCACGATGTAATCAGTCAGCTCAGGAGACTTTGTTGTGTTCCCAGCGCGACGTAGACGAAATTGCCAAAAACGGGCACATCAGCCTTTCAAAGTGCACCCTGCCGGTAGTTGGTTCGCTGGAACCATATCGCCAAGTAATCAATCAGCTGAGGACGCTTTGCTGTGTTCCCAGCGCGACGTGGACGAAATTACAAAAAACGGGCACACCACCCTGCCGGTAGTTGGGTCGCTGGACCCATATCACGATGTAATCAGTCAGCTCAGGAGACTTTGTTGTGTTCCCAGCGCGACGTAGACGAAATTGCCAAAAACGGGCACATGAGCCCTTCAAAGTGCACCCTGCGGGTAGTTGGTTCGCTGGAACCATATTGCCAAGTAATCAATTAGCTGAGGACGCTTTGCTCTGTTCCCAGCGCGACGTAGACGAAATTGCAAAAAACGGGCACACCACCCTACCGGTAGTTGGGTCGCTGGACCCATATCACGATGTAATCAGTCAGCTCAGGAGACTTTGTTGTGTTCCCAGCGCAACGTAGACGAAATTGCCAAAAACGGGCAAATCAGCCCTTCAAAGTGCACCCTGCCGGTAGTTGGTTCGCTGGAACCATATCGCCAAGTAATCAATCAGCTGAGGACGCTTTGCTGTGTTCCCAGCGCGACGTAGACGAAGTTGCAAAAAAACGGGCACACCACCCTGCCGGTAGTTGGGTCGCTGGACCCATATCACGATGTAATCAGTCATCTCAGGAGACTTTGTTGTGTTCCCAGCGCGACGTAGACGAAATTGCCAAAAACGGGCACATCAGCCCTTCAAAGTGCACCCTGCGGGTAGTTGGTTCGCTGGAACCATATCGCCAAGTAATCAATCAGCTGAGGACGCTTTGCTGTGTTCCCAGCGCGACGTAGACGAAGTTGCAAAAAAACGGGCACACCACCCTGCCGGTAGTTGGGTCGCTGGACCCATATCACGATGTAATCAGTCATCTCAGGAGACTTTGTTGTGTTCCCAGCGCGACGTAGACGAAATTGCCAAAAACGGGCACATCAGCCCTTCAAAGTGCACCCTGCGGGTAGTTGGTTCGCTGGAACCATATCGCCAAGTAATCAATCAGCTGAGGACGCTTTGCTGTGTTCCCAGCGCGACGTAGACGAAATTGCAAAAAACGGTCACACCAACCTGCCGGTAGTTGGGTCGCTGGACCCATATCACGATGTAATCAGTCACCTCAGGAGACTTTGTTGTGTTCCCAGCGCGACGTAGACGAAATTGCCAAAAACGGGCACATCAGCCCTTTAAAGTGCACTCTGCCGGTAGTTGGTTCGCTGGAACCATATCGCCAAGTAATCAATTAGCTGAGGACGCTGTAGAAAAGAACTACTTCAACGGTAGAAAGAGCGGTTTATTTGCTCGATGTGGCCGGGACCATCCTCGAAGAGAATGTGGAAAATGGTGGGCCGTCATAAAGGAAGAAAACCAAATCGAACACGCGCGCAGGTGCCAGGAACACCTGACAGGTGATCGGGGACACGTCATCGTCGTCCAATTTCTTACACTCCCCGGGCGCAGATGAGAAGCTTAGACAATCGGGGCCGCAGGTAGCAGCTCCAGTCAAAGCTCCAGCTTGTGGAGGTGCTGGACGGGACGACGTATTTCTGATCCGTTGGGAAGTAGTACCCTGCACGCTCGGATGACTCCGTCGCGTCCTGGCTGTACCTCAGATATACGTGCAAGTGGCCACACTGCTCTTCCTTGTGGTTTGGAGGACAGGAGCACTAGCTCGCCCACCTTGAAGGGTACGATATCGCTGCACTGGAAGCGATGAGCGGAAGGCAGCTCGCATATATAGTCGCGGGTCCACCTGCGCCAAAAGCTCGCCAGCATCACCCGTCGGAGATCTGCCTTCTCGATAAGCGAGGAACGGGTTTCATCAGTGGTACTGCTGTTCTGAGGATGCTCAGGTAGGACAGTAAGGCGCCTTCCAACCAGAAAGTGAGATGGACAGAGTGGTGAAAGGTCTCTGGGATCGTCGGAGAGGTATGTCAATGGGTGCGAATTGATCGTGGCCTCAATTTCAGTGAGGATGGTTGTCAGCTGCTCGAACGTCAGTGAGCTACGTCCTAAAGTCTTGCGCAGGGCGTCTTTGACTGATCTCACCAGCCGTTCCCAGAACCCGCCCCACCAGGCTGCGCGCTCGGCGATGAATACCCATTGTGTATTGTAAACTGCGCAGTAGCGCTGGACGGGTTCGGCATGGATGAGCCGGCCAAGTTCGGCAAGGTCCGTGGAGGCCCGCTTGAATGTCCGGAAGTTGTCAGAGTACACTTTGGCAGGTATCGATCTACGAGCGATGAAGCGTCTGAAGGCTTGTAGAAAATCGTCTGTGGTCATTGAGGATGCCAATTCTAGATGCACGGCGCGAGTGACAGCACACGTAAATAGGACGATATATGACTTCGGAGTGGTGCTCGAGCGATCAGTGCGATAGTAGATCGGGCCTGCGAAGTCAAGCCCCGTGACATGAAAGGGTTCGCTTCTGGAGAGACGATCTGGAGGAAGCGAAGCCGTGGCTTGGCGTGTGGCCTTACTCCCGAACCGGCGGCAGACGACACACGCATATATGACTCTTTTGACTGCTTGACGTCCACGTATGATCCAAAACCTCTCACGCAGTTGAGCGAGGGTGCCTTGAACCCCGGTGTGCATCTGGTTTACGTGGATGTACGTGATCATGAGCCACGTGAAATAATGCTTGCCGGGAAGAATTATAGGGTTGATCGTGGAGGAATTCAGCCCACTGAAAACTAGCCGAGTCGTGAGCCGGAGGATACCTTCGGTATCGATGAAGACTGAGAGGTCTCGCAGATTTTCGTGAACGGCAGGATTTGGTGCGAATACCTCCTGCTGTACAGTCTTGATCCAATATTGCTCGGCTCTGTGCAAGTCGTCGGCTGACAGATGAGCGTTGCCATGCTGTGGAGCAGCATTAGTTGATCTTCTAGCACGTTGAATAAAGCAAAAAATCCATGCCGTTACTGCGAGTAGACGGGTAAAGCTACTAAAGTTGTTTATAGAGAGCACAGCCTCAGTCGGAGGTCCGGGAACAAGTAGTAGGGAGACATCTACGTCAAGCTGTGCATTGTGTTCGATGGCATCTGGCAGTGATTCAACCGGGTTTGGTGTTGGGGGCCAGAATGTCGTTGCCTGCTGGAGCCAGGGAGGGCCGGATACCCATAGAGAGCTCTGTGTTAGTGTTGTGGCAGATACCCCGCGGGTAAGGAGGTCGGCAGGGTTTTCGCATCCAGGACAGTGTCTCCACAGATGAGGGGGAACGTGTCGTTGAATATCTAAGACACGATGGCTTACGAAAGGTGTTAGGCGTGAAGGTGCCGTCCGAATCCAGGAAAGGGATTTCATAGAATCTGTCCAGGCGTTGCAGTTGTCGCGCACGATTGAGAATGCATCTGTGACGGTCTTGAGTAATCGGGCTGCAAGGACAGCTGCCATTAGCTCTAGCCTGGGAAGGCTCTGACGTTTCAAAGGGGCCACTCGCGATTTGGCAACGACGAAGGTGACACGGCAAGTCTTTGGGTTGCGAAAGTACACAACCGCCCCATACGCATGCGGGCTGGCATCGCAAAAGGCATGCAGCGAGAAAGTTGAGACAAGGTCGGGGCTATCTGGGTCGAGAATACGTGGGAGCGCAAAGGACGTAAGTTGGTTGAGGTCTGAGCACCAGGTGTTCCATACGATTGAACTTGCAGTCGTGAGGGTAGCGTCCCATGGTGTTTTTTCTTCCCAGAGGCTTTGGAAGAGAATCTTGGGGGTTATCGTGAACGGCGCCAAAAACCCGAAGGGATCAAAAAGCCGGGAGACACTACGTAAGACGTGGCGCTTCGTACATTGACTGGACTTGAGGAACTCCGAAATGGAAGAGAGAGAGCATGTCAGGTCATCCCGACCGGTATGCCAAGTGATGCCCAACACCTTAGCAGATACAGTTGACACTCGCGTGTAGCCTGAGCGTTCAAACTCTTGCTGAAGAGTGGGACTGTTTGTGAGCCATTTCCGGACTGGCATGCTTGCAGTTTCAAAGATCTGAAGAGTTTCCCGGAAAAGTTTCATGGCTTCCTGGGTATCCTCGGCGCCAGTGACGAGATCATCAACGTAGAACCGTGCTTTCAGTCGACTTGTCGTCCATGGATAAGTAGCCTCCTGGTGCTGCAGATGATGATGTATAGTGGCAGCTAAAAGGAAAGTGCTACTCGTAGCGCCAAAGGGAACGCATGTCATGCGCCATATTTCGAGTCGGGGCAACTGACCTTCTACGGATGGAGTGGTTTCATGCCAGAAGAAACGAAGGAAGTCTCGGTCCTGAACGTCCAGAAGAATTTGAAGGAAAGCCTTCTCAATGTCGGCTATGATTGCGATTCTGTGTAAGCGAAAGGTGAGTAATAGCTTCAGCATGTCGGGGTTGAGATTAGGACCGGGTTCGAGGATGTCATTCAATGATTGTGCTCCGGGTGCTTTGGAGCTTATGTCGAAAACAATTCGGACTTTGGTAGTTTCACGATCTTCGCGTATGACCGCGTGGTGGGGCATGTAATAAGCTTGAGATGCATCAGTTGATGTATCGGTAACTCTTTCTGCGTGATGATGTTCCAGATACTGCCGGATAGTCGTGTCATACGTTTGGAGAAGTGTTTTATCTCTTCTGAGAGTGCGGGTGAGGATAGCCAGACGCTTCAGGGCTACTTCCTTGTTATCGCCTAGGAGTTGCACATCACCTCTCCAAGGAAGTCGGACTGTGTAACGCTGGTCACTGAGTCGCGCAGACTCGGAAAATCGTTGCACTATCGGATTGTCGTCCGTTCTTAGGGGGGAGATATCGTCCTTGATCCCGAGATACTCAATGTCCCAGAATTTTTGTAGTTCTTTGGTTATAGTTACGTCCTGAGCTTGAACGTGTAGAAGATGTGTATCCAATGGGGGTGGACGTGAAAGTTTGAGCTCTCCTGGTTGGGGACCTTGTAGTACCCAGCCGAAGATTGTTTCTACGGCCACGAAACCGTCACACAATTTCTTCACTTGGCCGGTGACAACGTGCCAGTAGTAATCGCAGCCTATTAGCAATGAGATGCCAGGTATGTCGAGTCGAGAGGCAATATCGTCCGCAACGGGAATACCAGATTCAACGAGTTGGTCACTGATGGCGGCTGCTGGAATTGGAAGGTTTTCCATACACATATCTTGGAACTCAATGGCCTCTATTTCCAGATGGTCGTGGGCCAAAAGTGGCGTCAGTGACATTCGCACCCGGCGAGACAAGGTTTCGGCATTTGCACGGCGTCCTAGTGCGAAGATAGCGAGCTGTTCGTGACCTGCTGTGGGGCATCGTAGCTGTGCTGAAACATCCTTGCGGATGAACGTCCGTTGGCTTCCTCCATCAAGCAATATACGGATGAGCTTTCTCTTTGGGGAACGCGGGGCTGCGACCCATGATCTTGCCGTTTGAAGTAGGATGACCGAGCCATTGTGAACACTAGAAACGTTGATGGAGGTGGCGGCGCCGTCATGCATGGAATTCCCAAGAGGTGGGGGCGGTAAGTCATGCTGATCTGAGCTAATCGCGTAATCCACCGATGATGCATGCGTAGCTTGCACGTTCTTGCAACACAAGGATGTCAAGTGTTTGCCGGTACAGTTTGAACAGGAAAGTCGCTTGGCAGTGCGACAGTCTTTAGCCAGATGGCGTGGTTTGCCACACTTGAAACAACATCCCGTTTGTCGCAATTTTACAAGCTTTTGCTCTGGGGTGAAGGTGATAACGCAATTTGCAACGGAATGATCGTTGGATCCACAAAGGAGACACGGAAAGGGCTTTCGCTCTCGAATTGTCGAGTCAGCGATGGTATTGAGCGCTGCGGCAGAAGCGATTTTAGGGGTCGGGCAAAATGAAAGAGAGTCCGCCTGATGAGATGCAGCTTCCCTTTTCCGTGGCACCATTCGTTCTCGGTGCTCTATTTCTCGCTGAAGGAAGGAAATTAAAGAGTCAAGAGTACCGGTGTCGGCTACCGGAGGAACCTCTCGTGATTCAGTTGCTACGTGCCTGGCCACGGTTCCAGATAGCTGTTGCGCATGATGCCGATAATACTCTAGCTCCATGTCCGGTGGGAGTTTTCGTAGCAGCGCCGTCATAAGTACTATGCTGTAGGCGCTTTCGGGGACTTGTAAGCTCTTCAAATTCCGCATCCGTACTCTTACAGTGTCATGAAGGCAGCGGAGCTTCGTCACGTCGTCAGATGATCTTACATGAGGGAGTTCTAGAAGCTGTCCCATATGCTCTTTGATGAGTCGATCCCGATTGCCGAACTGTTGGTTTAAGATACTGATGGCTGCCGGATAGTTGTCCGCAGTCAAGTCGAGTCCCTTTATTGCCAGTTCAGCCTTTCCCTTCACAAGCGAACGCAGATATTGAAATTTTGCTATCGCCGACAGAGACGAATTCTCGTGCACACCGGAGTTGAATTGATCCCAGAACGATTGCCATGCTGATAACTCTCCCGCAAACGAGTCAATCTGAAGTTTGGGCAAGCGTGGCCCGGTTGCGGGAGGACGTGGGGCCACTGTTCCGTTAGAGATGGATGGCCTGTCATGGGCGCTTGAAGGCAACTGTACGACGCATTGCGAGAGGTGTCGATTGGCACTGAGTGTTGCCTGAGCGATGGTTTCCAGGTACTGATCACATCCTTGCGCCTCAGCATCAATCTCTTGATCGTCGACCAGCGCCGCTATTTCGCTGTCCATACCTGCGAGTACGGTGGCCTTCGCGGTAAGGAGAGAAAGCTTCAACTCGAGGTCTGGACGTGAAGGGCATTCAGCACTGAGAATCTCTTTGATTTCATCAGCCAGCTTCGTGATTCGTGACCGAACCGGGGCACGTAGTTTTCGAAGGCGGTCCATCGTTGAAGAGCTCTTTCGCTAATATTCCAGAAGAGACTTGGGTTCCCGAGAGAGAAGTAGGTTCCAGAGTGGGTTCCAGGAAAGACGGGGCTCCCGGGTTTCGGCACCAAAATTCGTGTAGAAAAGAACTACTTCAACGGTAGAAAGAGCGGTTTATTTGCTCGATGTGGCCGGGACCATCCTCGAAGAGAATGTGGAAAATGGTGGGCCGTCATAAAGGAAGAAAACCAAATCGAACACGCGCGCAGGTGCCAGGAACACCTGACAGGTGATCGGGGACACGTCATCGTCGTCCAATTTCTTACAGACGCTTTGCTCTGTTCCCAGCGCGACGTAGACGAAATTGCAAAAAACGGGCACACCACCCTGCCGGTAGTTGGGTCGCTGGACCCATATCACGATGTAATCCGTCAGCTCAGGAGACTTTGTTGTGTTCCCAGCGCGACGTAGCCGAAACTGACAAAAACGGGCACATCAGCCCTTTAAAGTGCACTCTGCCGGTAGTTGGTTCGCTGGAACCATATCGCCAAATAATCAATCAGCTGAGGGCGCTTTGCTGTGTTCCCAGCGCGACGTAGACGAAATTGCCAAAAACGGGCACATCAGCCTTTCAAAGTGCACCCTGCCGGTAGTTGGTTCGCTGGAACCATATCGCCAAGTAATCAATCAGCTGAGGACGCTTTGCTGTGTTCCCAGCGCGACGTAGACGAAATTACAAAAAACGGGCACACCACCCTGCCGGTAGTTGGGTCGCTGGACCCATATCACGATGTAATCAGTCAGCTCAGGAGACTTTGTTGTGTTCCCAGCGCGACGTAGACGAAATTGCTAAAAACGGGCACATCAGCCATTCAAAGTGCACCCTGCGGGTAGTTGGTTCGCTGGAACCATATCGCCAAGTAATCAATCAGCTGAGGACGCTTTGCTGTGTTCCCAGCGCGACGTAGACGAAATTACAAAAAACGGGCACACCACCCTGCCGGTAGTTGGGTCGCTGGACCCATATCACGATGTAATCAGTCAGCTCAGGAGACTTTGTTGTGTTCCCAGCGCGACGTAGACGAAATTGCCAAAAACGGGCACATGAGCCCTTCAAAGTGCACCCTGCGGGTAGTTGGTTCGCTGGAACCATATTGCCAAGTAATCAATTAGCTGAGGACGCTTTGCTCTGTTCCCAGCGCGACGTAGACGAAGTTGCAAAAAACGGGCACACCACCCTGCCGGTAGTTGGGTCGCTGGACCCATATCACGATGAAATCAGTCAGCTCAGGAGACTTTGTTGTGTTCACAGCGCGACGTAGACGAAATCGCCAAAAACGGGCACATCAGCCCTTCAAAGTGCACCCTGCCGGTAGTTGGTTCGCTGGAACCATATCGCCAAGTAATCAATCAGCTGAGGACGCTTTGCTGTGTTCCCAGCGCGACGTAGACGAAGTTGCAAAAAACGGGCACACCACCCTGCCGGTAGTTGGGTCGCTGGACCCATATCACGATGTAATCAGTCAGCTCAGGAGACTTTGTTGTGTTCCCAGCGCGACGTAGACGAAATTGCCAAAAACGGGCACATCAGCCCTTCAAAGTGCACCCTGCGGGTAGTTGGTTCGCTGGAACCATATCGCCAAGTAATCAATCAGCTGAGGACGCTTTGCTGTGTTCCCAGCGCGACGTAGACGAAATTGCAAAAAACGGTCACACCAACCTGCCGGTAGTTGGGTCGCTGGACCCATATCACGATGTAATCAGTCAGCTCAGGAGACTTTGTTGTGTTCGCAGCGCGACGTAGTCGAAATTGCCAAAAACGGGCACATCAGCCCTTCAAAGTGCACCCTGCGGGTAGTTGGTTCGCTGGAACCATATCGCCAAGTAATCAATTAGCTGAGGACGCTTTGCTGTGTTCCCAGCGCGACGTAGACGAAATTACAAAAAACGGGCACACCACCCTGCCGGTAGTTGGGTCGCTGGACCCATATCACGATGTAATCAGTCAGCTCAGGAGACTTTGTTGTGTTCCCAGCGCGACGTAGACGGAATTGCTAAAAACGGGCACATCAGCCATTCAAAGTGCACCCTGCGGGTAGTTGGTTCGCTGGAACCATATCGCCAAGTAATCAATCAGCTGAGGACGCTTTGCTCTGTTCCCAGCGCGACGTAGACGAAATTGCAAAAAACGGGCACACCACCCTGCCGGTAGTTGGGTCGCTGGACCCATATCACGATGTAATCAGTCAGCTCAGGAGACTTTGTTGTGTTCCCAGCGCGACGTAGACGAAATCGCCAAAAACGGGCACATCAGCCCTTCAAAGTGCACCCTGCCGGTAGTTGGTTCGCTGGAACCATATCGCCAAGTAATCAATCAGCTGAGGACGCTTTGCTGTGTTCCCAGCGCGACGTAGACGAAGTTGCAAAAAACGGGCACACCACCCTGCCGGTAGTTGGGTCGCTGGACCCATATCACGATGTAATCAGTCAGCTCAGGAGACTTTGTTGTGTTCCCAGCGCGACGTAGACGAAATTGCCAAAAACGGGCACAGCAGCCCTTCAAAGTGCACCCTGCCGGTAGTTGGTTCGCTGGAACCATATCGCCAAGTAATCAATCAGCTGAGGACGCTTTGCTCTGTTCCCAGCGCGACGTAGACGAAATTGCAAAAAACGGGCACACCACCCTGCCGGTAGTTGGGTCGCTGGACCCATATGACGATGTAATCAGTCAGCTCAGGAGACTTTGTTGTGTTCCCAGCGCGACGTAGACGAAATTGCCAAAAACGGGCACATCAGCCCTTCAAAGTGCACCCTGCGGGTAGTTGGTTCGCTGGAACCATATCGCCAAGTAATCAATCAGCTGAGGACGCTTTGCTGTGTTCCCAGCGCGACGTAGACGAAATTGCCAAAAACGGGCACATCAGCCCTTCAAAGTGCGCCCTGCCGGTAGTTGGTTCGCTGGAACCATATCGCCAAGTAATCAATCAGCTGAGGACGCTTTGCTGTGTTCCCAGCGCGACGTAGACGAAATTGCAAAAAACGGGCACATCAGCCCTTCAAAGTGCACCCTGCGGGTAGTTGGTTCGCTGGAACCATATCGCCAAGTAATCAATTAGCTGAGGACGCTTTGCTGTGTTCCCAGCGCGACGTAGACGAAATTGCAAAAAACGGGCACATCAGCCCTTCAAAGTGCGCCCTGCGGGTAGTTGGTTCGCTGGAACCATATCGCCAAGTAATCAATTAGCTGAGGACGCTTTGCTGTGTTCCCAGCGCGACGTAGACGAAATTGCAAAAAACGGGCACACCACCCTGCCGGTAGTTGTGTGGCTGGACCCATATCACGATGTAATCAGTCAGCTCAGGAGACTTTGTTGTGTTCCCAGCGCGACGTAAACGAAATTGCCAAAAACGGGCACATCGGCCCTTCAAAGTGCACACTGCGGGTAGTTGGTTCGCTGGAACCATTTCGCCAAGTAATCAATCAGCTGAGGACGCTTTGCTGTGTTCCCAGCGCGACGTAGACGAAACTGCAAAAAACGGGCACACCAACCTGCCGGTAGTTGGGTCGCTGGACCCATATCACGATGTAATCAGTCAGCTCAGGAGACTTTGTTGTGTTCCCAGCGCGACGTAGACGAAATTGCCAAAAACGGGCACATCAGCCCTTTAAAGTGCACTCTGCCGGAAGTTGGTTCGCTGGAACCATATCGCCAAGTAATCAATCAGCTGAGGACGCTTTGCTGTGTTCCCAGCGCGACGTAGACGAAACTGCAAAAAACGGGCACACCAACCTGCCGGTAGTTGGATCGCTGGACCCATATGACGATGTAATCAGTCAGCTCAGGAGACTTTGTTGTGTTCCCAGCGCGTAGTAGACGAAATTGCCAAAAACGGGCACATCAGCCCTTCAAAGTGCACTCTGCGGGTAGTTGGTTCGCTGGAACCATATCGCCAAGTAATCAATCAGCTGAGGACGCTTTGCTGTGTTCCCAGCGCGACGTAGACGAAATTGCAAAAAACGGTCACACCAACCTGCCGGTAGTTGGGTCGCTGGACCCATATCACGATGTAATCAGTCAGCTCAGGAGACTTTGTTGTGTTCCAAGCACGACGTAGACGAAATTGCCAAAAACGGGCACATCAGCCCTTCAAAGTGCGCCCTGCCGGTAGTTGGTTCGCTGGAACCATATCGCCAAGTAATCAATCAGCTGAGGACGCTTTGCTGTGTTCCCAGCGCGACGTAGACGAAATTGCAAAAAACGGGCACACCACCCTGCCGGTAGTTGGGTCGCTGGACCCATATCACGATGTAATCAGTCAGCTAAGGAGACTTTGTTGTGTTCCCAGCGCGACGTAGACGAAATTGCCAAAAACGGGCACATCAGCTCTTCAAAGTGCACCCTGCGGGTAGTTGGTTCGCTGGAACCATATCGCCAAGTAATCAATTAGCTGAGGACGCTTTGCTGTGTTCCCAGCGCGACGTAGACGAAACTGCAAAAAACGGGCACACCAACCTGCCGGTAGTTGGGTCGCTGGACCCATATCACGATGTAATCAGTCAGCTCAGGAGACTTTGTTGTGTTCCCAGCGCGACGTAGACGAAATTGCCAAAAACGGGGACATCAGCCCTTTAAAGTGCACTCTGCCGGTAGTTGGTTCGCTGGAACCATATCGCCAAGTAATCAATTAGCTGAGGACGCTTTGCTCTGTTCCCAGCGCGACGTAGACGAAATTGCAAAAAACGGGCACACCACCCTGCCGGTAGTTGGGTCGCTGGACCCATATCACGATGTAATCCGTCAGCTCAGGAGACTTTGTTGTGTTCCCAGCGCGACGTAGACGAAACTGACAAAAACGGGCACATCAGCCCTTTAAAGTGCACTCTGCCGGTAGTTGGTTCGCTGGAACCATATCGCCAAATAATCAATCAGCTGAGGGCGCTTTGCTGTGTTCCCAGCGCGACGTAGACGAAATTGCAAAAAACGGGAACACCAACCTGCCGGTAGTTGGGTCGCTGGACCCATATCACGATGTAATCAGTCAGCTCAGGAGTCTTTGTTGTGTTCCCAGCGCGACGTAGACGAAATTGCGAAAAACGGGCACATCAGCCTTTCAAAGTGCACCCTGCCGGTAGTTGGTTCGCTGGAACCATATCGCCAAGTAATCAATCAGCTGAGGACGCTTTGCTGTGTTCCCAGCGCGACGTAGACGAAATTACAAAAAACGGGCACACCACCCTGCCGGTAGTTGGGTCGCTGGACCCATATCACGATGTAATCAGTCAGCTCAGGAGACTTTGTTGTGTTCCCAGCGCGACGTAGACGAAATTGCCAAAAACGGGCACATCAGCCCTTTAAAGTGCACTCTGCCGGTAGTTGGTTCGCTGGAACCATATCGCCAAGTAATCAATTAGCTGAGGACGCTTTGCTCTGTTCCCAGCGCGACGTAGACGAAATTGCAAAAAATGGGCACACCACCCTGCCGGTAGTTGGGTCGCTGGACCCATATCACGATGTAATCAGTCAGCTCAGGAGACTTTGTTGTGTTCCCAGCACGACGTAGACGAAATTGCCAAAAACGGGCACATCAGCCCTTCAAAGTGCGCCCTGCCGGTAGTTGGTTCGCTGGAACCATATCGCCAAGTAATCAATCAGCTGAGGACGCTTTGCTGTGTTCCCAGCGCGACGTAGACGAAATTGCAAAAAAACGGGCACACCACCCTGCCGGTAGTTGGGTCGCTGGACCCATATCACGATGTAATCAGTCAGCTAAGGAGACTTTGTTGTGTTCCCAGCGCGACGTAGACGAAATTGCCAAAAACGGGCACATCAGCTCTTCAAAGTGCACCCTGCGGGTAGTTGGTTCGCTGGAACCATATCGCCAAGTAATCAATTAGCTGAGGACGCTTTGCTGTGTTCCCAGCGCGACGTAGACGAAATTGCAAAAAACGGGCACACCACCCTGCCGGTAGTTGTGTCGCTGGACCCATATCACGATGTAATCAGTCAGCTCAGGAGACTTTGTTGTGTTCCCAGCGCGACGTAAACGAAATTGCCAAAAACGGGCATATCGGCCCTTCAAAGTGTACACTGCGGGTAGTTGCTTCGCTGGAACCATGTCGCCAAGTAATCAATCAGCTGAGGACGCTTTGCTGTGTTCCCAGCGCGACGTAGACGAAACTGCAAAAAACGGGCACACCAACCTGCCGGTAGTTGGGTCGCTGGACCCATATCACGATGTAATCAGTCAGCTCAGGAGACTTTGTTGTGTTCCCAGCGCGACGTAGACGAAATTGCCAAAAACGGGCACATCAGCCCTTCAAAGTGCACCCTGCCGGTAGTTGGTTCGCTGGAACCATATCGCCAAGTAATCAATCAGCTGAGGACGCTTTGCTGTGTTCCCAGCGCGACGTAGACGAAGTTGCAAAAAACGGGCACACCACCCTGCCGGTAGTTGGGTCGCTGGACCCATATCACGATGTAATCAGTCAGCTCAGGAGACTTTGTTGTGTTCCCAGCGCGACGTAGACGAAATTGCCAAAAACGGGCACAGCAGCCCTTCAAAGTGCACCCTGCCGGTAGTTGGTTCGCTGGAACCATATCGCCAAGTAATCAATCAGCTGAGGACGCTTTGCTCTGTTCCCAGCGCGACGTAGACGAAATTGCAAAAAACGGGCACACCACCCTGCCGGTAGTTGGGTCGCTGGACCCATATGACGATGTAATCAGTCAGCTCAGGAGACTTTGTTGTGTTCCCAGCGCGACGTAGACGAAATTGCCAAAAACGGGCACATCAGCCCTTCAAAGTGCACCCTGCGGGTAGTTGGTTCGCTGGAACCATATCGCCAAGTAATCAATCAGCTGAGGACGCTTTGCTGTGTTCCCAGCGCGACGTAGACGAAATTGCCAAAAACGGGCACATCAGCCCTTCAAAGTGCGCCCTGCCGGTAGTTGGTTCGCTGGAACCATATCGCCAAGTAATCAATCAGCTGAGGACGCTTTGCTGTGTTCCCAGCGCGACGTAGACGAAATTGCAAAAAACGGGCACATCAGCCCTTCAAAGTGCACCCTGCGGGTAGTTGGTTCGCTGGAACCATATCGCCAAGTAATCAATTAGCTGAGGACGCTTTGCTGTGTTCCCAGCGCGACGTAGACGAAATTGCAAAAAACGGGCACATCAGCCCTTCAAAGTGCACCCTGCGGGTAGTTGGTTCGCTGGAACCATATCGCCAAGTAATCAATTAGCTGAGGACGCTTTGCTGTGTTCCCAGCGCGACGTAGACGAAATTACAAAAAACGGGCACACCACCCTGCCGGTAGTTGTGTGGCTGGACCCATATCACGATGTAATCAGTCAGCTCAGGAGACTTTGTTGTGTTCCCAGCGCGACGTAAACGAAATTGCCAAAAACGGGCACATCGGCCCTTCAAAGTGCACACTGCGGGTAGTTGGTTCGCTGGAACCATTTCGCCAAGTAATCAATCAGCTGAGGACGCTTTGCTGTGTTCCCAGCGCGACGTAGACGAAACTGCAAAAAACGGGCACACCAACCTGCCGGTAGTTGGGTCGCTGGACCCATATCACGATGTAATCAGTCAGCTCAGGAGACTTTGTTGTGTTCCCAGCGCGACGTAGACGAAATTGCCAAAAACGGGCACATCAGCCCTTTAAAGTGCACTCTGCCGGAAGTTGGTTCGCTGGAACCATATCGCCAAGTAATCAATCAGCTGAGGACGCTTTGCTGTGTTCCCAGCGCGACGTAGACGAAACTGCAAAAAACGGGCACACCAACCTGCCGGTAGTTGGATCGCTGGACCCATATGACGATGTAATCAGTCAGCTCAGGAGACTTTGTTGTGTTCCCAGCGCGTAGTAGACGAAATTGCCAAAAACGGGCACATCAGCCCTTCAAAGTGCACTCTGCG